>NC_142615.1:68815662-68955662 GCF_059453375.1 Lepisosteus platostomus | reverse complement strand
CAGGGAAAGAGCAGCACCGACAGTGAGTCACTGGGGAAAAGAGAGATTCTTTCTCTGAGGAGCAGGGCGGTATTGGCTTCGACAGGCTCGCTGGAGGTGCTGTGGTTCCAGTTTGCGATGTGATGAGAACAGAGATTCGTCCAGCAGTTTCAGGACTAAAAAGTGACTTTTTAGCTGATGTGACAGAGGAAAGCCTAGAGGACCAGGTATTGAAGAGAAACAGGAACGTGTGTTTTTACCTCCTTCCAGCTGAAGTACAGCAGTAGAAACCTACTGTTCGCTTCTTTAGAATGATACAGAAACGCTGTTGGAAAACAAAGGTGATTATGAGAGAAGTAGTTGAATAAAAATCGGAATCAAGCCCTGCAGGACTAAAGGGATCCTGCCTGTTGTAACAGAGCTGACTGACAGGAGCTGGTATTTCATACCAGACTGAGAGGATTATACTGGGGAGAATAACAGACAGACAGGAGATCAAATATTGTAGGGTTACATGTTACAGGACTCCCGTCTCCTGTGGAGACACACCTGTGGGGTCGTGTCAGGGCAGAAGCCCCACATTGTAAACCAGTGTAAACTGGGACTGGGACCAACCCGGATCAAGGCCAGACCTGAGAGCTTCAGGACTCTCTCCCACTGGTGTCCTTTTCTCTCTCTCTGTCCTGTGTCCTAACAAACCCCACTAACACCCCGTGTGGGAAAGAGGACCCGCTCGTCCCTCCTGTCCTGTCTCGGTGTCGCCGTCACTGGGACTGGAGCAGCCGGAGAGGAGACGCACTTCCAGAACTTTCCTTCCCGCTCGGCTCTTCCCCTCCTGAGGAAAGAGCATCTTCCCACACAAACAGCCCGTTTCTCTCGGAGACGCCCGCAGCACAGGGGGCCTTTTCCCAGGACACCAGGACTCCCCTCGTCTGCGGAAACACCCGGGAAGAGCCTCCCAGCCCACAGGAGGGGAGTCCCAGTCCTTCCCGGGATTTCCAGGACAGGAGCGGCTCCTCAGCTGGGAATAAAACCGCCCCGAGAGGAGCTCGAGCGCTCGGGCTCGGAGCGTCGCTTAGCAACCGGCGCCGCAGCGGCACCCGGAGGACGAGCCGGAAGCGGGTTTTGGCGCCAGTTCTGCTCTTTGATGATCGGCTCAGGAGAATAAAGTCGATATAAAAACATAAAAGTCCATTTCTCTCCCTCCTCTGTGGAAGCCGTGTCCGCCAGGGAGTGGAAAGAAAAAAAAACGCGCCGCGGTTTCTCGCCGTTTCGGCTTTAGATCTCGAAATTATGACTTTTCTGACTCGAAATTGCGAGATATAAAGTCCCAATGACCAGAAATAAAGTCGTGATTCTGAGATTGTAAGTCGCCGTTGCGAGAGATAAAGTCCCAATGACCAGAAATAAAGTCGTGATTCTGAGATTTTAAGTCGCAGTTGCGAGATATAAAGTCCCAGTTGCCGGACGAGCCGGTTCTGCTCTTTGATTATCAGGAGAATAAAGTACACATATACACATATACACATACTGTAACGCCCGGTTGTGAGGAGGAAGCGCCCCTATAAGTGTACTGTATAGCTTGTTGTTAAGTCGTTAAGTAATTACCACCCTAAAGATGTGTGCGTGTTCCGTCATGTGTGTGTATACTCTGTGGTTGATAAAGAATAAAGCCTGGTTCGTTTATTGCGTCTCCACTGGTCCTTTGTCCTGAGAAGAACCTGTAAATGCTACAATATATTCTGTTACATACAAATATACAATGTCAGAATTATATCCAAAAGCATTCATGACATTTATATATATACACAAAGAATAGCAAAATACAAACATGATCAAAATAGAACATTATTTAAAGTTAGTTTTCTTCACATGGGGCACTAAGGGCAGGTTTTCAGTGAGTCGGATCTCTTACGAGGAAGAGATCAGTGTTTCAGTGGAGAGTCCTCACTCTGTGTCCAGGAAGTATCCGGTCTTCCTCTCCTGCTGGGAAAGACTGTGTGGATCAGTGACTGACCTGCGGCAGTGTCTCTGTATCTCTCTGTCACTCGGATAACACTGCCTGAGCTCCTCCTCTCCCTCTCCTGCTCCTGTCTCAGTGTCTTCAGCTCTCTCTCAGCTCCTCGATCTCCTGTCTGTTTCTCTCTCCTGTCTGTGGGCTGTGTGTGTCTGAGGGTTGTGTCTGTGGCCTGTGTGTGTCTGCTCATTGTGTCAGTGGGCTGTGTGTGTTCTCTATGTGTCTGAGGGTTGTGTATTCTTGAGTGCCTTCAGGTTGTGTGTGAGACTACGTTGTGACTACTGTGTGTGCTCTTGTGTGTCTGCGGGCTGTGTGTGCTCTTGTGTGTCTGCGGGCTGTATGTGCTCTTGTCTCAGTCATCTTCTGTGACCTTCTTCTCGATGTGCTGCTTGTGGTCCTCAATCACTCTCCTGTATCTCCTGTGTGTCTCTGATGCCACACAGTGAGTCTGTCTATCACTGTGTTTTGTCTCTCTACTGTCTCTCTGTATCTCTCTACTGTCTCTCTCAGCTCCTCGATCTCCCTCCTGCAGCTCCTGTGCTCCTGTCCTGCTGGAGTGAACTGTGTTGTCGACACACTGACCTGCTGGAGAGTCTCTCTGTGTCTCTCTGCCTCCTCTCTGGCCTTTTCCTCATAGTGCTGCCTGAGCTCCTCCATCTCCCTTCTGTGTGTCTCCTCTCTCTCTCTCCTCTCCCTCTCCTGCTCCTCTCTCACCTCCTCCATCTCTCTCTGCAGCCTCTCTCTCTCCCCTCTTTCTCTCCTCAGCTCCTTCTCCAGCTCTCTCCTCCTCCCCTCATCCCTCTCCTCCCTCAGCCTCTCCTCCAGCTCTGCTATCTTCTCCTCCAGCGCTCTGATCTTCTCCTCTCGTGTCTGGATCTCCTCCTCCATCCTGCGGAGGTGGTTCTGCAGCTCCTTCTGGTGCTTCTCCCTCAGTCTCTCCTCCTCCCTCTGTTTGCTCTCCTCTCTGTCCCTCAGGATCTGCAGTTGCCTCTGTCTGACCTGGGACGCGGCCTCCTGGTACGTCTCAGTGCTGTAGTAGCTGCCCTTGTTTCCTGCTACCAGCTCCTCTATCTTCTCCAGCAGCTCTGTGACCTGAGTGCTGCCCCTGTCCTTGTTGTTGAGGGCGTGATACCTGTTCCCACACTTCTCCAGCAGCCACTGGAGCTCCCTGCTGCCTGTGTGCACAGACTCCTCCAGCGTCCTGCTGGCCAGCTCATCAGCGTGGGTGAGCAGGACCATGGTGTGTCCTAGGGCCCTCTCCCCGAATATCTCCAGGACTGTCTCCAGTGTCCTCCTCTCCTCCCCTGAGGATCGGCCCAGCGGGGTCACCAGGAGGAAGGCGTGGGGTCCCGGGGCAGACAGGTTAACACAGAGCCCCACATCCCGTCTCCTGTCCCCCTCAGACAGTCCGGCGTAGAGCCAGTCTGGAGTGTCCACCACAGTCACCCGTCTCCCGGACACTTGTCCTGTCCTCTTCCGGCTCTCCTGAGTGACCGCGGAGCTGCTGGCTTCAGAGGGAAACTCCTCTGAGCCCAGGATGGCGTTTCCTGCTGCGCTCTTCCCAGCACCAGTCCTGCCCAGCAGCACCAGTCTCAGCTCAGAGGGGCGGGGCTGGAGTCTGGGTTCGACTTCACTCACTGCAACAGGAGGAGAGACAGGAGCATCAGGGAGGTGACACATGAGAGGAGACCAACCTCTCCACAGATAAGAAGGGTTCAGTTTGCTCAAGAGACAAAACTTAAAAGTCATTATGAAGGAATCTTACAGAATGAACATCTGGGAATTAACCTTGAGTATCAACTAACTACAGTTTTACCTGATGTTCATGATTTTCACTTGTGTCAGACCTATTTTTCAAAGTGACTCAAGTTTCATCTGAAAAGTCTGTGTTTATATACTGGCCTCAAGCAACAACAGTCATGCTGCAGTACTGTACTGTTACAGGGGCAGAGTGTAGATGGACATTAATTGAAGAAGGAGAGATAATCTCTTCACCCCAGTGAAGAACAGCACTCTAGGAGAGTGTGCAGTCCAGTGCAATCATCCTGCTGGCATTTCACTCTGTTCAGTAATTCTCCATCTCACCCTGTTTGACACAGATTCTACAACAGGCTGCTGCTGTTCAGTCACAGACTCGCTGATCTGCAGACAAGCTGTGACGAGTCCTTCAGACTGATGTACAGAAACAGCTCTTGTCTGGGGTTCTAATGATCTGCTGATGGGCTCTTTCACCCACTCCTGTCCTGCTGGACTTCAGAGCTGCCTTTGACACTAACAGATCAACTGAGGAGGCCATCACCACTCCTCTACACACTGCCCTCTCACACCTGGACGAGAGAGAAACGTATGTGAGAATGTTGTTGTTGATTACAGCTCAGCATTCAACACCATCGTACCCTCAAGGCTCGTCACCAAGCTCAGGGTCCTCCAGAGGGTGGTGACACTGGCTCAGAACACTACCGGCTGCGCTACTGAACACAGAGGATATCCACTCTGTAAGATGCCTCAAGAAGGCCAGGTCCATCCTCAGGGACCCCAGTCACCCTAAACACAACTTGCTCTCTCTACTACCATCTGGAAAACGGTACTGAAGTATCAGACCAAGACCACCAGGTGTCAGAACAGCTTCTTCCCCCAGGCAGTAAGACTGCTGAACAGCCAACCACAGCAGACACCTGCAGTTACCTCCTTGAACTGACAGGGGGCACTGGCACTCTTAGGACACCTACGAAGAGCACTAAATACCTCCTTCCCTGTACCCTACCACTGTCAGGACACCTAAATACCTAAATACCTCCTACCTTGAACCCTACTACTGTCAGGACACCTAAATACCTCCTACTCTGTACCCTACTACTGTCAGGACACCTAATTACCTCCTCCCCTGTAGCCTACTACTGTCAGGAGACCTCAATACCTCCTACCCTGTACCCTACTACTGTCAGGACACCTAAATACCTCCTACCCTGTACCCTACTACTGTCAGGACACCTAAATACCTCCTACCCTGTACCCTACTACTGTCAGGACACCTAAATACCTCCTACCCTGTAGCCTACTACTGTCAGGAGACCTCAATACCTCCTATCCTGTACCCTACTACTGTCAGGACAGCTAAATACCTCCTATCCTTGTGTTACTTCCACACAATCTGTGAATTGCAATTGTGTAATCTGTTGTATCCCAATGTTAACCCCTATAAATTCCTGTCCTCCAACTCTTCCATCCCTCTTAACGAGCCTTTAACGAGCTCGCAGATTTCAATGCTGACAACACCGCTGTGTGCTGTACTGTTCGTGCATCGATCAATAAACCTTGATTGATTGAGTGTTGGTCCGACAGTCTTGAGGAACAGATTACAGAGACTGAGCTGCTGTGTGATGGATTAAATCTAATCTCCCTGAGAGAAAACAGTTCAATTACAGCACAGAGGATTTAAACAGACACAGATCTGTGTGCCACTGTGTTAGTAACGCAGTACAGAGCGGAGCACAGTATGATTTTAATTCCTAACAGGACACAAGATGGTTGAATCTCTCAGTCTGATGAGCAGTAAAATCAGTGACTCAGTAATACAGCATCAATCACACTCACTGTCGGGAGGGATGAAGTCTTTACTGTTCCTCCTCTTGATAGACAGTCTGGGCTCCTCTGTCTCTTTCTCCAGCTCCTCTTCCTCCAGTGTCTTTCTCATCTTCTCCTTCAGCTCCTCTTCTCTCTTGCTCCACTCCTCCTCCAACCTCTGTCTGAGCTCCTCTTCTCTCTCTCTCTCCCTTCTTTCATACTTCTGTCTCAGCTCCTCTGTCTCTCTCTGTCTCTCCTCCAACCTCAGTCTCAGCTCCTCTGTCTCTCTCTGTCTCTGCTCCTCCCTCTGTCTGATATATTTCTCCAGTTCAGTGTTTATTTCTTTGATGTCAGTAGTGAAGTACAGCCCATAGTTTCCTGCCACCATGTCCTCTATCTTCTCAAGCAGCTCGGTGACCTGAGTGCGGTCTGCCCTGTTCTTGTTGTTGAGAACATGATACCTGTTCCCACACTTCTCCACCAGACACTGGAGCTCCTTCCCTCTTCTCTCAATGGTTGTGTCTCTCAGTCTGTCCCCCCAGGTGAACAGCACTATTGTGTGTCTCCACACTCTCTCACTGAGAAGCTCCAGATGTTCCTTCACTGATCTCCAGTCTGTGATTGAGTCCACATTAATCTCAAGTGTGGGGTCCTGGGGGACACAGAGACACAATCTTCACAACCTCCTGTCTGATCTGCTGTGGATCATTCCTTATCAGCCACACATCCCAGCCTGGAGTGTCGACCACAGTGATCTGCCTCCCAGCTACTTCTCCCTGTCTCTTCACACATTCCACAGTTACTCCCTTAGTGTCAAACTCCTCTGAGCCCAGGATGGTGTTTCCTGCTGCGCTCTTCCCAGCACCAGTCCTGCCCAGCAGTACCAGTCTCAGCTCAGAGGGGCGGGGCTGGAGTCTGGGTTCGACTTCACTCACTGCAACAGGAGGAGAGACAGGAGCATCAGAGAGGTGACACATGAGAGGAGACGAGCCTCTCCAATGATAAGAAGGGTTCAGTTTGCTCAAGAGTCAAAACTTAAGTCATTATAAAAGAAACCTATAGTCCTGGGCATCATGATAACTACATAGTTTTACCTGATGTTCATGATTTTCACTTGTGTCAGATATTGTTTCCCAAAGTGACTCAAGTTTAATATGAAGAATCTGTGTTTATATACTGGCCTCAAGCAACAACAGTCATGCTGCATTACTGTACTGTTACAGGTGCAGAGTGTAGAAGGACATTAATTGAAGAAGGAGAGATAATCTCTTCACCCCAGTGAAGAACAGCACTCTAGGAGAGTGTGCAGTCCAGTGCAATCATCCTGCTGGTATTTCACTCTGTTCAGTAATTCTCCATCTCAGCCTGTATTTCACTCTGAAACTGACCCCACCCAGAGTCCAGAGTCAGAGTCCACTGTGTCTTTATCAGAGGATGACAAGAGAGAAACCGGCTTAATGCTTCTCAGCACCTGTCAGTGGAATAAACTCCACCTCATGTTCCTGGTACCACATCCCCACTGCTGGGCTGAGCTGCAGTGATTCAGTGTCTGTCGGTCAGGAACTGTCCCTTCAACCCTGAGACCTGCAGTCTTGACCACTTTGTTAACAAAGCAGAATTCAGACTCCAGGCTGTTCAGTAATTCTCCATCTTACCCTGTTTGACACAGATTCTACAACAGGCTGCTGCTGTTCAGTCACAGACTCGCTGATCTGCAGACAAGCTGTGACGAGTCCTTCAGACTGATGTACAGAAACAGCTCTTGTCTGGGGTTCTAATGATCTGCTGATGGGCTCTTTCACCCACTCCTGTCCTGCAGGACTTCAGAGCTGCCTTTGACACTAACAGATCAACTGAGAAGCCCATCCCTGAGAGACGCTGTGGTGCCTCATGGGCATCAGCCTGTCCCTCCCCTGTCAGAGAGAAAGATCACAGATTATTTACATGATAAAGTTCTCATCACAGATATCTTCACTCTTCATCCCATTTCAAATTTACGATAAAAACTTCTCTATATCTTTTCTATTGTCCCTGCCCTGTGAGAGAGGAAAATCACAGATTGAGGTTAATTTTCTGTGTATTCTCTGTGGTATACAAAAATGTTCTGTTAATGTTAGGTAATCAGACTGTATTCTTACAACATTCTTATTCTGTATTCTTACAATTTATATAAAATATATATATTTTATTTTTAACTGTTCTCTCAATAGTACATGTTTATTTTTCATCAGGATTTTTTTTCTTAGAATAATTTAACTTCACTGAAAGGTCAGATATCTCTCATCTGATAAACAACACAGACATTTTTTCCATCACCTTCCTTGCTCATCTTTACCAAGGGCGCCAATACTTCTGGAGGGCCCTGTAGAGTCCCACTAACACTCTGAGTGTCCAGTGGCAGTTCAGACACATATGGGACTCCTGTGTTCAGAATGAACCTTTATACCTCCTTATTTTAAAAATACATGTAAAAACTGTAAAATCATTCAGTCCATCCTGATTCTTCAGTAGTGAGTCTAAAATGTCACATTTCATAAAGACATGTTTGGGACTCAGCCACCTGGCTGGGAAATCTGTGTGTTGTATAGTTTCAAACCGCTTAGAAACGATCTACTGTGATCCACACTGAAGAGAACTAGCATGGTGTTAGTTTAAAAACAGTGAAACTGACAGGCTGGAGGAACTGAGTCTCTTTAGTCTGAAGGCAGTGTCCCACACTGACAGGGTGAAGATAGTGAACCATATATATATACAAAATATTCAACATCCTTAGTGACAGTCAGTCATCATTAAAGACCAGTTAGATATTGACACCTCAGAGCTCCTCGGAATTACCACTGAAACTCAAAGCAACACTAAGACTTAAAATCAGGAGTTGGAGGCTCTACTGTACACAGAGAGGGGTGGGAGAGGGGAACAAGCTGATACCCTGGCTTCTCTCCAGACACAGCTGGGTGAGCTCCTCCAGTCAGGACAGGAAGCTCTACTGTACACAGAGAGGGGCGGGAGGGGGGAACAAGCTGCCCAGTCAGCACTGGAGAAACAGCTGCACGAGACCCTGGAATCACTACTAATTACGGGCCAAATAAATTCCTCTGTTGTTCATCTGTACTGATTCCTCTCTGGTATTATCAGCTGTACAATAAACACGGCCCCTGAGCAACAAACAGGAAACGATCATATCTGAGCATCATGAATACTAATAGTGTGAATCCAATACCACCAGCCAACAGTCAGGTTTTACATCAATCATTTTACATTAAATAAACACCTTATTAAAATATTTAGTGAATCCCAAACAGCTTGAGTTGACAGTACCGATCTCTGATCCCCAACAAAAGAAAGTGAAAGTAAAACAGTTTCTGTCTCTCTCCTAGTTCAGACCCTGTGTGTCTGACAGACAGAACAAACTCCCAGCAGACAGGAAGACACTTCTCCAGCTGCTGCTGTGCTCTGTGACAGAGAAGAGACCCTCAATGACTCCCTTACCGACACTCTGAGAGGCAGAACAAGAGAAAACTCACCAGGGCTGAGCGCTGCCATCTCTCTCTCTCTCCTTTTCTTCCTGCTGATGTGAGGTGGCGGGTTTCCTGTCCTCGCTGTGACGCTGATCTGGCGCCACCTAGTGGATTCATAAAGTTAATCACCAACTGAACAGGTTCATCAGTAAGAGCAAAAAAAACACCAGAATACCCAGATCAACTCTTACCAGCATCCTTGGACACTGGTGTCCACACCCCTACTCTCACACACACTGTCCTGATCTGTACTGACCAGCAGTCGGGACACTGGGGTCCACACCCCTACTTTCACATACAGTGTCCCGGATCTGTACTGACCAGCAGTCGGGACACTGGGGTCACACCCCTACTCTCTCACACAGTGTCCTGATCTGTACTGACCAGCAGTCGGGACACTGGGGTCCACACCCGTCTGGATCGATGAAGTCAATGAGGTGCCGCAGTACTGCGCTGTCCCTACCAGGGGGAGACAAGGCACCAGAAGTCAGAGGCCAGAGCTGAACTGCTTCAGGAGAGAGACAGATCGGGGAAACAGCAGGCCAGAGAGAGCAGGAGAGCAGACAGGAGTCAGACAGTAGATAACGGACCTGAGCAGCTCATCGGCTTGTTCGCCCCTCCCCCAGCTCTGTCTGGAGAGAAGCCAGGGTATCGGCTTGTTCCCCCTTCCCACCCCTCTCTGTGTACAGTAGAGCCCCCTGTCCTGACTGGAGGAGCTCACCCAGCTGTGTCTGGAGAGAAGCCAGGGTATCGGCTTGTTCCCCTCTCCCACCCCTCTCTGTGTACAGTAGAGCCCCTGTCCTGACTGGAGGAGCTCACTCAGCTGTGTCTGGAGAGAAGCCAGGGTATCGGCTTGTTCCCCCCTCCCACCCCTCTCTGTGTACAGACCCCCTCTTAACCGCAGGTGCCTGAGCGCTGATTGACCTCCTGCAGCGTCAATCCCTCCCCAGAACAAACACAAACCACACCGCTGCTTCTCCGTTTTTATTCATCTGCTCAAAGAACATACAGAGACCGGGGGCTCCCTTCCTCACGAGGAACCCCAGGCCACGGCCAGGCGGAGAAAGGAGAGCGATCCGGTGGGGTCTGGGGATTTCGGACCAAGGGGCGGTCAGTCTTAGTCCTCTGGGCGTTACTGTGGCGAAATACTCCCTCCTGTCCTGCTTTTAAGGTCGAATTTCCTTTTTTATTTCAATACATTCGCTTTTTTTTAAGCATTTTTTGGGGGGGCATCTCTACTGTTGAAATAAAGACTTAGGAAACACAAACAAAGACCTCAGTCAGTTTCAGAGGAGAAACCGCCCCTCTCCCCCTCCCCTCACTCACGATGAACGCAAGAAGGTTAAAAATGAAGACGACCCGCGACCTCACAGGCGTGTCCGTGGGAGTCTGCTTGAGCGACGCAGAAACACGTCCACACCTGGGGCTCGCCTGCCATTCCCACACAAGAAAGCAACAGGAATTGGAAGTCCAGGGCTCCGTCTCTCGCCGGGGAGCGTGGGTGGTGGTGTTTTTGTGGGGGTGGGAGAAGGGAGTGAAACCCCCCCACCTCGCGATCATTTCACTCGCTGTCATCGACCGATCGATAATACAACGACAAATCATGGAGAACCATTCCAGTTCCTCACAGTGAAGGAAGAGTAGCACCACCTCCGCTCTCACTGAAATACTCTCCATCAATAAGACGCACGAGTCTCTCTGTCAATAAGATAGATAAATAAATAAGCCACGAAGGAAATCAATCAATAAACAAACAGAGCGATAAGGCGCCATGGACTCGGACTCCCCTCTCCGGGCGGCAGCGGTCCGGGTCCGAGCTCGGGTTTGGGTCCGGCTGGCCGGTATGGGTATCGGTATCGGGCCGGACTCGAGGGCCTCTCCCGTCACAGTCGGACTCCACCCAGAAGGGGGGCGGGGGGGGTTACAGGTCACAGGTCACAGGTCAGAGCTGCTGCTGAGGTACTGAGAGACGCCGACCAGGAAGGAAGTTCCAGATGGAAGTTTTCTGTCCATCATGTAAGGAAAGACACTCATTTCTGTCACCATGTCCTCTATCTTCTCCAGCAGCTCTGTGACCTGAGTGCGGTCGCCCCTGTTCTTGTTGTTGAGAACATGATACCTGTTCCCACACTTCTCCACCAGCCACTGGAGCTCCTTCCCTCCTCTCTCAACGTGCTGCTCAATGGTTGTGTCTGTCAGCTCATCCCCCCAGACTCCTGAGACTCCTGAGGTCTTCTCTTAGTCTCAAACTCCTCTCTGCCCAGGATGGTGTTTCCTGCTGAGCTCTTCTCAGACCATCTCTGGCCCAGCAGCACGATCCTGATCTCTGAGAGACCCTGTGGTGCCTCATGGGAATCAGCCCATCTCCTCTCTGTCAGAGAGAAAGATCACAGATTATTTACATTATAAAGTTCTCATCACAGATATCTTCACTCTTCATCCCATTTAAAATTCACGATAAAAACTTTTCTATATCTTTCCTATTGTCCCTGCCCCGTGAGAGAGGAAAAATCACAGATTATTGAGATTTCTGTGTATTCTCTGTGGTATACAAAAATGTTCTGTTAATGTTAATCAGACTGTATTCTTACAACATTCTTATTCTGTATTCTTACAATTTAAATTAAATATTTTTTTATTTTTAACTGTTCTCTCAATAGTACATGTTTATTTTTCATAAGGATTGTTTTTCTGAGAATAATTTAACCTCACTGAATGGTTAGATTTCTCTCATCTGATAAACAACACAGACATTTTTCCAATGTCTTCCGTGTTCATCTTTACCAAGGGTGCCAATACTTCTGGAGGGCCCTGTAGAGTCCCACTAACACTCTGAGTGTCCAGTGGCAGTTCAGACACATATGGGACTCCTGTGTTCAGTATGAACCTTTATACCACCTTATTTTAAAAATACATGTAAAAAACTGTAAAATCATTCAGTCCATCCTGATTCTTCAGTAGTGAGTCTAAAATGTCACATTTCATAAAGACATGTTTGGGAACTTTCTGTGTTATATAGTTTCAAACCGCTTAGAAACTATCTACTGTGATCCACACTGAAGAGAACTAGCATGATGTTAGTTTAAAAACATTGAAACTGACAAGCTGGAGGAACTGAGTCTCTTCAGTCTGAAAGGAGTGTCCCACACTGACAGGGTGAAGATGGTGAACCATATATATATACAAAATATTCAACATCCTCAGTGACAGTCAGTCATCATTAAAGACCAGTTAGATATTGACACCTCAGAGTTCTTCAGAATTAACACTGAAACTCAAAGCAACACTAAGACTTAAAATCAGGAGTGGGAGGCTCTACTGTACACAGAGAGGGGTGGGAGAGGGGAACAAGCTGATATCCTGGCTTCTCTCCAGAAACAGCTGGTGAGCTCCTCCAGTCAGGACAGGAGGCTCTACTGTACACAGAGGGGGGCTGGAGGGGGGAACAAGCTGCCCAGTCAGGACAGTACAAAACAGCTGCACGAGAACCTGGAATCACTACTAATTACGGGCCAAATAAATTCCTCTGTTGTTCATCTGTACTGATTCCTCTCTGGTATTATCAGCTGTACAATAAACACGGCCCCTGAGCAACAAACAGGAAACGATCATATCTGAGCATCATGAATACTAATAGTGTGAATCCAATACCACCAGCCAACAGTCAGGTTTTACATCAATCATTTTACATTAAATAAACACCTTATCAAAATATTTAGTGAATCCCAAACAGCTTGAGTTTACACTACCGATCTCTGATCGCTGACAGCAGAAACTCAAAGTACATCAGCTCCTGTCTCTCTCCTAGTTCAGAAGACCCTGTGTGTCTGACACACAGAACACACTCTCATCAGACAGGAAACTTCTCCAGCTGCTGCTGTGCTCTGTGACAGAGAAGAGATCCTCAGTGACTCCCTTACCGACACTCTGACAGGCAGAACAAGAGAAAACTCACCAGGGCTGAGCGCTGAGCTCCTACACGCTGCCATCTGTCTCTCTCAGTCTCTTCCTGCTGATGTGAGGTGTCGGGCTTCCTGTCCTCGGTGTGACGCTGCTCTGGCGCCACCTAGTGGATTCATAAAGTTAATCACCAACTGAGCAGGTTCATCAGTAAGAGCAAAATAAAACACCAGAATACCCAGATCAACTCTTACCAGCATCCTTGGACACTGGGGTCCACACCCCTACTCTCACACACAGTGTCCTGATCTGTACTGACCAGCAGTCGGGACACTGGGGTCCACACCCCTACTCTCACACACAGTGTCCTGATCTGTACTGACCAGAGGTCGGGACACTGGGGTCCACACCCCTACTCTCACACACAGTGTCCTGATCTGTACTGACCAGCAGTCGGGACACTGGGGTCCACACCCCTACTCTCACACACAGTGTCCTGATCTGTACTGACCAGAGGTCGGGACACTGGGGTCCACACCCCTACTCTCACACACAGTGTCCTGATCTGTACTGACCAGCAGTCGGGACACTGGGGTCCACACCCCTACTCTCACACACAGTGTCCTGATCTGTACTGAACAGCAGTCGGGACACTGGGGTCCACACCCCTACTCTCACACACAGTGTCCTGATCTGTACTGACCAGCAGTCGGGACACTGGGGTCCACACCCCTACTCTCACACACAGTGTCCTGATCTGTACTGACCAGCAGTCGGGACACTGGGGTCACACCCCTACTCTCACACACAGTGTCCTGATCTGTACTGACCAGCAGTCGGGACACTGGGGTCACACCCCTACTCTCACACACAGTGTTGTTGTACTGAGCAGGACTTTTTTTATATTTATACATACTGTGTGTGTCATTGACGACACCTCTACTCTTACAGTGTCCTGTCTGTGTCTCTGGTTTGTAATCTCTCTTATGTTCAGACAGAGGAGGGAGAGAAATTGACTTTTATGTTTTTATATCGACTTTATTCTCCTGAGCCGATCATCAAAGAGCAGAACTGGCGCCGGTTGCTAAGCGACGCTCCGAGAGAGAGAGAAAAGGACACCAGTGGGAGAGAGTCCTGAAGCTCTCAGGTCTGGTCTGGTCTTGATCCGGGTTGGTCCCAGTTCCAGTTTACACTGGTTTACAATGTGGGACTCCTGCCCTGACACGACCCCACAGGTGTGTGTGTCCACAGGAGACGGGAGTCCTGAAACGTGTAACCCTACAATATTTGATCTCCTGACTTTCTGTTATTCTCCCTAGTATAATCCTCTCGGTCTGGTATGAAATACCAGCTCCTGTCAGTCAGCTCTGTTACAACAGACAGGATCCCTTTAGTCCTGCAGGGCTTGATTCCGATTTTTATTCAACTACTTCTCTCATAATCACCTTTGTTTTCCAACAGCGTGTCTGTATCATTCTAAAGAAGCGAACAGTAGGTTTCTACTGCTGTACTTCAGCTGGAAGGAGGTAAAAACACACGTTCCTGTTTCTCTTCAATACCTGGTCCTCTAGGCTGGTCCTCTGTCACATCAGCTAAAAAGTCACTTTTTAGGTTGAGTCCTGAAACTGCTGGACGAATCTCTGTTCTCATCACATCGCAAACTGGAACCACAGCACCTCCAGCAAGCATGTTGAAGCCAATACCGCCCTGCTCCTCAGAGAAAGAGTCTCTCTTTTCCCCAGAGACTCACTGTCGGTGCTGCTCTTTCCCTGAATCTGTCCTCACTCGTCCCCTGAGCCGGGCGGCGAGGACAAGCGAGTGAAACTGTGTCAAAGAAGCGAGTGTGGAGTCTGCGTGTTCCTGCTGGGGGTCTCTGGTGTCTGTGTGTGTGGAGTCTGTGTGTTCCTGCTGGGGGTCGCTGGTGTCTGTGTGTGTGGAGTCTGCGTGTTCCTGCTGGGGGTCGCTGGTGTCTGTGTGTGTGGAGTCTGCGTGTTTCTGCTGTAGGTCGCTGGTGTCTGTGTGTTCCTTCTGGGGGTCTCTGGCGCTGGTGTCTGTGTGTGTGGAGTCTGCGTGTTCCTGCTGGGGGTCGCTGGCGCTGGTGTCTGTGTGTGTGGAGTCTGCGTGTTCCTGCTGGGGGTCGCTGGTGCTGGTATCTGTGTGTGTGGAGTCTGCGTGGTCCTGCTGGGGGTCGCTGGTGTCTGTGTGTGTGGAGTCTGCGTGTTCCTGCTGGGGGGTCGCTGGTGTCTGTGTGTGTGGAGTCTGCGTGTTCCTGCTGTAGGTCGCTGGTGTCTGCGTGTTCCTGCTGGGGGTCACTGGTGCTGGTATCTGTGTGTGTGGAGTCTGTGTGTTCCTGCTGGGGGTCACTGGTGCTGGTATCTGTGTGTGTGGAGTCTGCGTGTTCCTGCTGGGGGTCTCTGGTGTCTGTGTGCGTGGAGTCTGCGTGTTCCTGCTGTAGGTCGCTGGTGTCTGTGTGTTCCTGCTGGGGGTCTCTGGCGCTGGTGTCTGTGTGTGTGGAGTCTGCGTGTTCCTGCTGTGGGTTGCTGGCGCTGGTGTCTGTGTGTGTGGAGTCTGCGTGTTCCTGCTGGGGGTTGCTGGCGCTGGTGTCTGTGTGAAATGACTGCTATCCTTCCTGATGGTTCGAGTTCAACAGCGCAGCCTGACGGTCCTGCTGTCTCGACCCGGTCCACTCTGTTGGTACCGAACCAGGGAGCCACGAGCTGGATCGGCGAGATTTTAACCGGGTCTGAACCGGGTCACTGTTCCTGAAAGCGCACACAGTAGGTGGCCAGAGACGGGGGGGTCAGGTGTCATTTTTCTGAGGGGGGATATGGGGTGCCGCCACCTGCACCCCTTCACCCCGCTGCTGGGCCACACTGGGAATGACACCCACAGGGTTCAACTCGCTCGTTAATTAATCGCTCGTTAATTGATCCCGGCTTCATCAGCAGTTTCTTGAGAGGAGCCAGGGTATCGGCTTGTTCCCCCCTCCCACCCCTCTCTGTGTACAGTAGAGCCTCCTGGGCAGCTTGTGAACCCTGGGTCAGTCACTCAGAGGGCTGATAACAGCCCTGCCCGAGGAGGAGGGCTCTTGTGAGCGTCACTCGAGTGTCCCTTATGTCCATTGGAGGAGAGGGTTGAGGCGGGACGTCACTCCACCGTGGTGGAAGCCCATTGGCTGAGAGGGGACAGGGGGGCGGTCCCTGCGAGAACTCGGGGCAGGTGCGCGTCTCGTTTGAAGTTTGAATTCCTAACGGTCGCGCTTCCCGCCTTTCCCGCCGTGAGGGCTCCTGCCCCGCCGCGGTTTCCCGAGTTTGACCTTATTTTATCATTAATAATTGGTTTTAGTCAGCTTTTTATTAGAATACACAAGCTTGCTTCTTTCCCGCCCTCATGGACGCCGTGTCTCTGCGTCGCCGAGCTGAAGCCACAGGTCAACCGCGGTTTGAACACGTTTCAATCACTCAATTCGTGTGTTTTAAATATAATGTCGTCTAGAGCAGCAGTTTGTTCTTCACGGACGTAGATATCGGAGTCAAAGGAGTGGAATAGTGTGCGTTTGCGTCAGTTTCATCAATATCATATGATATCAGTGTTGTAACGCTAATATAATATAATACTGTGTCAGTATAATCGGTCTGACAGAGTTTTCGCCAGTCTGGGGCTCTTCAGCACGTTTATACACCTGTTAAACTTGACTGAGTCCAAAGTCAACGCGTTTCTGGACGTTTCTGCGCACCGAGAGGACGTTTGCTGTTCGTGTTGGAGACGGAAGATGTTTCACGGGCTGTGGCGGTGAGTGGCGACTTGTCCCTCCGTTTCTTCATTGAAATCGTTCAGTCCTCAGGCTGATGAGAAAACAGTCATAGGAGTGAGAAAATGTCTGTGGTGAAATTGTGTAAAAGTGTGTCTGTATCATTGAGCTCGACGAGTTTGAGGTAAAATTGTGTCAAAAGTGTCTGTTTATCATTGAGCTCGACGGGTTTGAGGTAAAATTGCGTCAAAAGTGTCGGTTTATCATTGAGCTCGACGGGTTTGAGGTAAAATTGCGTCAAAAGTGTCGGTTTATCATTGAGCTCGACGGGTTTGAGGTAAAATTGGGTCAAAAGTGTCGGTTTATCATTGAGCTCGACGGGTTTGAGGTAAAATTGTCTGGCACGGCCAGATTGTGAAAAATAACTATTTCACGAAACAAGCGTTTCATTTTAATCAAGATGGGGCAAGGGGGTCTTCTCAATGATAAAAAGACACTTTTACACTTTTACACAATTTTACCTCATTGATAAACAGACACTCTTATATCACCACTTACCTTGGTGGTGGTGGAGGGGAGTCCTCATTCTGTAAAGCGCGTAGAGTGGAGTGTCCAGAAAAGCACTATATGAGTGTAAGCAATTATTAATATTAATAATTGTCTGTTTGATGCGGCGGGGGGGCCGGGCACGGCGAGGTGTGTGTGGGGGTGTGTGGTGTGGCGCGGTGAGGGTGTGTGTGTGAGAATGGGGGAGTGAGGGTGTGTGTGGGTGGGGCTGTGGCTGAGTGTGTGGGGGTGTGTGTATGTGGGGGTGGGGGTGTTTGTTTGGGTGGGTGGGGCTGTGGGTGTGTGTGAGGATGGGGGAGTGGGGGTGTGTGTGAGGATGGGGCTGTGGTCCGGCCAAAAACTCAAACTCAGATACAGTCTCCAGACACTCACAGTATGTAGATGTTTTCTGATATGTTTGTTGTGAGTGTCTGGAGATTGTCTGATTTTTAGTTTTTTCACGTTAATTTTCTAAGGGAGGGTCACAGAGAAGACCCCCTTGCCCCATCTTGATTAAAATGAAACGCTTGTTTCGTGAAATAGTTATTTTTCACAATCTGGCCGTGCCAGACAGAATCCATGTTCACCGCAGCCAAACGGCCGTGTAATTGTAACGAGTCGCTTGGACTTGCTGACCGTTACTGTAACCAGCTTCTGACGTGGGCGAGAGAATAAAGCCTCGTCTGTTTCTGAAGCCCTTCCTGTGTCCTTTCATTTCACATCTATTCATCTGGGTTACTGGAGGCTGCGCTGTCCTGCTCCCTCTGGTGATCGACGGGTTTTTCACTCGGAGCCGTGTTGAGCGGTATTTCTCGGGTTAAGAAAGTTAGGTGTTGGGATGAACTCTTAGTCATCAATAATATTCAGTTTAGCACGGTCATCAATTCTGTTCTACTCTGAGGATGTAGGAGAGGAAAGACGCCTGTGGTCTTGTCACTGAGAGACTCCAGTGTGCTCAAGAGCTGTTCAGCACAGCTAGAGCCCCACAATTCACACTCGACCGTCCCAGATCCCAGATCCCAGATCCCAGATCCCAGATCCCAGATCCCAGATCCCAGATCAGTCCCCGGGTGTGAGGTCCTGCTGTGTGATCTGAGCTTCTCTCTGTCACTGTATTAATGTCCAGTGGTATTAATCAGTGAGCTCTTTCTCTCTTTTAAACCTGCGGTTTCTCATCGCTGCGTAATGACGCACTGACTGGACCCACAGGGTCACAGCGAGAGAAATACAGCCTGTAGATCACCAGAGGAAGAGCAGAGCAGCACAGTCTCCATCACCTGATTGCTGATTATGCATTATGTCACGTTTTCATCCAGGTGAGGCTCAGCTATACTCACAACACTGCTGACAGCAGGAAGATTCAAGTGTTCTTGACTCGGCAGCTCATTAAAACCAGCAGCCATGGTGTTCAGACCGATTTTTCTTACACACAGAAGACTGACACAGCTTCGTGTTTTGAATCTGTTTTTCTAAGAGGACATGTGAGTGGGGGAGGCGGACTCGCCCTTAGTCTACTCTGAAAATACCTGTGAAACCGGAGAGAGAGAGATGCGATAACAACCTTTGTACCTGAATCTGCGCCCTACAGGACCGCACACAGCACGAACATGTGGTGATGTTCAGAAATATAAAAAATGTCAAGATAATGCCAATAATATTTGTTCAAAGGAAACTGATGGCGCCAGCTGGGTTTGAACACTCGACCTCAGTTCAGTGATCATGCCACCGAGGCAGTGGAGTGACCAGCACTGAAACAGCACAGTGCGTGAATATAGTTAGACCGTCCTTCATTCCTGTAGATACGCGCTTCCATCTTATACTCCCTATTAACCCAGTTCTAAAAGTGTGCTTGTTTATAATAATAATAATAATAAACTTTATTTTATATAGCGCCTTTAAAGGTGGCTTCTCAAAGCGCTTTACAGGATGACAATAACAATAAATAAGAAGACTACAACAATAAATAAGAAAATTTCACAAGACAGGACACAATTATAATTACAACAATACAACAATAACAATAGAGGAGACCGTGGAAGATGGTATTAAGAAGAGCAGAGGGGTGAAGAATGGAACCAGTTAAGTAAAGGCTTTACTGAAGAAGAAAGTTTTGAGTCTGGATTTGAAGGAGTTTAGAGAAGGTGACTCTCTAATATCCTTGGGTAAAGAGTTCCAGAGCTTGGGGGCATAGCAGGAGAAGGCCCTGTCGCCCATACAATGTAGACGGGCTTGGGGGACAGTAAGGAGGGCAGAATTTGAAGAGCGGAGGTTGCGAGGTGGGGAGTAGGGCGATAAAAGTTCAGACAGGTATTGAGGTGCCAAGCCATGTAAAGCCTTGTAGGTGAGCATGAGGATTTTAAAGTCTACGCGGAATTTGACCGGAAGCCAGTGCAAGGACTCCAGGATAGGAGTAATGTGAACACTTGTACTAGACCTGGTCAGGATTCTGGCTGCTGAATTTTGGACATACTGCAGCTTGTTCAGAGTAGATTTAGATACCCCAGGGAGCAGAGCATTGCAGTAGTCAATTCGAGAGAATACAAATATGTTGATCAGCTTTTCAGCCACAGTTAATGATAGCATAGGGCGTAGTCTTGCGATATTTCTAAGGTGAAAAAAAGATGTTTTGACAGTATGCTGTACATGTGGGTCGAATGTTAAGCCAGAATCGAATATAACCCCAAGGTTTTTCAATTTTGATTGAAGCTCAAGTACAGAGCCATCTACAGACAGGGTTACAGGACTGGCTTTACGAAGTTGATGGGGGGTACCAATAAGCATGACTTCAGTCTTGTCACAGTTAAGATGAAGGAAGTTTTGAGTCATCCAAATTTTTATGTCAGAGATGCAATTAGATAGGATAGAGACAGCCACGTCAGTGTCGGGTTTGGTATGGATGTATATTTGAGTATCGTCAGCGTAAAAATGAAAGCTGAGGCCATGTGATCTTAAAAGCTGACCAAGTGGGAACATGTAAATGCTGAAGAGCAAGGGGCCCAGTATTGAGCCCTGGGGGACACCAGACTTGACAAGACCGATTTCAGACCTGTACCCATTGAGAGAGACAAAGTGACAGCGATCAGTGAGGTAAGACTTAAACCATTTGAGGGCAGTGTCAGAGACTCCAAACACAGTCTCGAGACGAGAAAGCAAGATGTTATGGTCAACAGTGTCAAAGGCAGCACTGAGATCAAGAAGGATGAGTATGGAAAGAGAACCAGAATCAGAAGCTATTAGGAGATCGTTGGTGACTTTGACTAGGGCGGTTTCTGTGCTGTGAAGTTGACGGAAGCCAGATTGGAGGGGTTCGAAAAGGTTGTTTGTCATGAGGTGGTTATGTAACTGAAGTGTGACAGCACGTTCTAGAATTTTAGAGAGAAAGGGTAAGTTGGAGATGGGGCGAAAGTTGTTAAGATTGTCGAGAGCCATGTTAGGCTTCTTTGGCACTGGGGTAATAGCAGCAGTTTTGAGGACCGTTGGTACAATGCCGGTTCTCAAGGATTCATGTATTATATTGAGGACAATGGGACAGAGAGAAGAGAAACAGGACTGGAATAAAGTGGTGGGAATGGGATCTAAAATAGATGTGGTGGGTTTCATGCGCGTAACTAGTTTGTTTAGGGATGCTGAGTCAAGAAGAGAGAAGCTGGAGAGACGGGAACCAGAGAAGTTGGATGAGGAGGGAGGAGGTGTGGAAATTATATCCGTAGTGGAGAGAATGTGATGCCGGATGTTGTCAATCTTAGAACTAAAGAAATCTAAGAATGTGTTGCAAAGTTGTGATGAGGCAGGTAATGTGGTAGGGCAGTTTGGCTTGAGCAGTCTGTTGATGGTGGAGAAAAGATGTCTGGGATTGTTTTGGTGATTTTCAATGATGTGAGAGAAGTAGGTGGATCTAGCAGACTCTATAGTAACCTTATAATCAGATAAGAAATCTCTCCAGGCCTGATAATGTACATTTAGGCCGGAAAGACGCCACCTACGCTCAAGTTTGCGAGAGGCTGCCTTCATGGAACGCAGATGGTCATTGTACCAGGGGGCAGGGCGAGAGAAGGAGATGGTTCGAGTTTTTAAAGGAGCAAAGGTGTCGAGGGTAGATAAAAGAGCATTGTCAAGTAACTGTATTTTGTCCTCTAGAGGGTCAGAGGAAGAGAAACAGGATAAGGAGGACAGAACAGAATTTGCAAACCTTGGGTGATCAATTGATCGCCAGTTGCGGAAATTTACAGAGCGTGAGGGGGAGGAGGTGTTAGAAACAGGTAATTCCAGATTGAAAAGAATGGCTAAGTGGTCAGAGAGGCCTAGATCAAGGGGGGAGCAGTGGGAGACAAAGGAGTCATTTGCAATAATTAGATCTAAGGTGTGTCCTTTGTTATGTGTAGGGGTACAAACAAACTGAGCAAGGTCAAAGCATCCCAAAAGAGAAAGGAAGTCTTTAGCCAGACTGGAAGAGGTTGAATCAATGTGTATATTAAAGTCCCCTAGAATAAGGATCCTTTTAAATTTAAGGGATAAGAATGAGAGAAAATCACCAAACTCACCTAAGAAGACTCCACTGGGTTTGGGTGGTCTGTAAACTGTGGCAATAATAGTAGATTGGGGGATAGAAACATTTAAAACAAGACACTCAAAAGAAGAGGGAGGAGGTATAGCTATAGGACTTAGACTGTAAAAAAGGTTGTAAATAACAATGATGCCCCCGCCTCTGCCTGAAAGACGCGGAAGGTCAAAGAAACCATATCCAGGAGGAACTAGTTGGTTGAACAGGAGTCCATCGTTTTGTTTGTGCCATGTTTCGGTTAAGCACAGAAGGTCCAGTTGTTTTTCTTTGATAATGTCACATAAAAGAAGAGCCTTGCTGTTAACGGAGCGGGTGTTGAGTAGCGCTGATCTGGCCAGTCTCGGGGATTCAGGGAGAAGCGGAGTGCGCTCCAGGTGCGGTAGTGAGAGGAAATTTTTTAGATCGGCGCCGGTACGTGATGGACTTACAGACGTGCGGCGAAAGGCAGGGATAGAGACTCCGCAGGCAGACGAACGAAAAGAACGGCGTCCTGTGCTGCGATGGATGTAGCGAGTCGGTCGTAAAATCCCAGTAAAACGGCAGTAATCGAATGTGTCTTTGACCAGGAAGTAGCTTTGTTTTAGTTGAAGAAGTTGCAGTGCAGTGTACCTCACAGACATGATCGATGAAGCGAGACGGGAAGGAAATCCAGAGAAGGCGGTAGCAAGAGGTGAAGGTCTTCGGTTGAGTAAGTTCACAATGCAGTGGAAGTCGCATTTGTGAATTTGTAACGTGTGAAGCGGATGAAAATAGATAAATTAGAAATCAGTGTAATCGAGAAGAAAAAGGGAAAAAAAAACATAAATAAGTAGATAGAAATGAAAAACTGGTGAGAGGAGCGGCAGCCAAATGCGCCAGCGTTCCCTCTCGACCGGAACAAGTTTACTCTGGTATCGAGCATCTTTGCAGACAAGCTTGAAACTGTCACTTCTCTCACAGAGCGCTGTCTACTGTATAAACGTCCGGTATCGTCGTCAGAGGGAGCAAGGAGCACGTGAAAACATTTCCCAAATAACCACATGTAAGACTTTGATGCTTAAAATGTTCAGGGAGAAATGGAAGACTGGTGTGTATTGTTTCTTTAAAATATCGAGACATAGTATGTTTATGTTTCTAAATTAATATCGTTTATGACCTTCAGATGCGTTATGCTCCTCTTCCTTTAAAGCTCAACTACTAAAATTTCCCTTTAGTGGTAAAATTCCATATAAATATTCAATACTAAGCGGATTTAAATGTGCACAGTAAAGAGATCAAATGATGAAATCTTTCCACGACCGACCAACGCACCACGAGCGCACCTGTCGGTCATTTTGGCCGGCCAATCACTTACCGCGGTATGACGTAATGATTTGCGTGGCTGAATCTGTATATGGCGCCTTTCTGGACACTCCACTCAACGCGCTTTACAGGATACGAGGACTCCCCTCCACCAACACCGAGGTAATTGGTGATGTAAGTGTGATGGGTTTGAGGTGAAATTGTGTAAAAGTCTGTTTATCATGGAGCTCGGGGTGTTAAACTTTATTTTATAATCCCTTTAAAGGTGGCTTCTCAAAGCGCTTTACAGGATGACAATAATAAATAAGAAGAATACACAAGATACAACACAATTACGGTGCACAGAGGAGACTTCGGAAGGTGGTACTAAGAAGAGCAGAGGGGTGAAGAATGGAACCAGTTCAGTAAAGGCTTTTCTGAAGAAGAGGGTTTGGAGTCTGGATCTGAAGGAGTTTAGAGAAGGTGACTCTCTGATATCCTTGGGGAGAGAGTTCCAGAGCTTGGGGGCAGAACAGGAGAAGGTCCTGTCACCCCAAGAGTGTAGAGGGGCTTGAGGGACAGTAAGGAGGGCAGAATTAGCGGAGCGAAGGTTGTGAGGTGGAGAGTAGGGCGATAATAGCTCAGACAGGTACTGAGGTGCCAAGACATGCAGAGCCTTACAGGTGAGCATGAGGATTTTAAAGTCCACACAGAATTTAACTGGATGCCAGTGCAGGGACTCCAGGATAGGAGTGATGTGGTCACTTGCACCAGACCTGGTCAGGATTCTGGCTGCTGAGGTTTGGACAGACTGCAGTTTGTTCAGAGTAGATTTTGATACCCCTGCAGGTAGAGCATTACAGTAGTGAATTTGAGAGAATACAGATGTGTTGATCAGCTTTTCAGCCACAGTTAGTGATAGCATAGGGGGTAGTCTAGCGATATTTCTAAGATGAAAAAAACATTAGAATAGAGACAGCCACATCAGTGTCGGGTTTGGTATGGATGTATAGTTGAGTATCATCAGCGTAAAAATGAAAGCCGAGGCCATGTGATCTTAAAAGCTGACCAAGTAGGAACATGTAAATGCTGAAGAGCAAGGGGCCCCGTATTGAGCCCTGAGGAACACCAGACTTGACAAGACCAATTTCAGACCTGTACCCATTGAGAGAGACAAAGTGACAGCGATCGGTGAGGTAAGATTTGAACCATTTGAGGGCAGTGACAGAAACTCCAAACACAGTCTCAGGACGAGAAAGTAAGATGTCATGGTCAACAGTGTCAGAAGCAGCACTGAGATCAAGAAGGATGAGTATAGAGAGAGAACCAGAATCAGAAGCTATTAGATGATCGATGGTGATGTAACTGGAGTGTGACAGCACGTTCTAGACTTTTAGGAAGAAAGGGTCAGTTGGAGATGGGGTGAAAATTAAGATCGTCGAGAGCCATGTTAGGCTTTTTTGGCAAGGGGGTAATGGCAGCAGTTTTGAGGACCGTTGGTATAACACCAGTGCTCATGGATTCATGTATAATATTGAGGACCATGGGACAGAGAGAAGAGAAACAGGACTGGAATGAAGTGGTGGGAATGGGATCTAAAATAGATGTGGTGGGTTTCATGTGCGTACAGATGCAGCCATTCAAAGTAAGCGGTACAGACACGTACCGCAGGTAAGATGACACGCGATACCGCGGTGCGTGATTGGTTGACCGACGGGCACTCGTGGTCCGTTGGACTGTCGTAGAAAGACTTACTGTAAACGTCTTTACTGTGCCCGTTGTAGATATTGAATTTTACCACTGAAGGGAAATCTTAGTAGCTGAGCATAAAAAGAATAGGAGCATACTGTAACGCGTGTGAAGGCCATAAACGATATTAATTTTGGAACGTAAACATACAGTATATAGCTGGTCTTGGTACTTTAAAGAAAAAAATACACACCAGTATTCCATTTCTCCCTAAACATTGTAAGCTTCGAAGTCTTTAACTAACGTGATACCGGGGTCAACAAGCATACTTTTAGAATTTGATTAAAAGGGAATATAATATGGAATCGCGTATCTCAAGAATTTAATAACGGTATGATTATATCCGTGTACTGCGGCAGGGCTATGTAGGGCTGTTTCGCCTGCCTGCTCATGCGAGCTCTCTTGTAGCCTACTGGTCTAGGTGCGTGACTACCAGCTGGCAGGCTGTGTGTTCGAATCCAGCTGGTGCTGTACTTTCCATTTTTATTTATTTATTTTTTAATCGCGTAACATAAACATATTACCGTATGCAAACTGTACTGTATACAGTATGTATATGTATATTTAATGTCTTAACTGTGCCCGTTTAATTGAATTGAAAAAAAATATTTAACACGAACATTAAGCTGCTTACATCTTCCGCCTGAGAACAGTCACCCGTTGCTACCCAACGCAGAATGGTGATTGGCTGACACCATCTGACACCCCTCTGATTGGAGAAAAAAGACGTGCTGGTGTGCTATACCAGGAAGAGGATTTCTTTCTATTCAAAACGTGTATTTTAAAAGTTTAAGAAGTAAAAACCTTACAGCGTACACAGATTTCTAAACTGATCAGGATCGTTATCTTTGTCTCATGCATAATAATGTTCACCGCTCTGTCCAGCAAATTAATAATAAACTTTATTTTATATAGCTTTTTAAACGAATAAGTAATTAGATTGCTCATAAACCTAATCACTTGCTTTTTCTTTTTATTTAGGCTCAGATTTCAACTATAGATCGTATTATTAATAACCATAATAACAACCAACCAACAAAAACAACCATATAAACATAATACCAACCAAAAACATAGATAACAACCACAATACAAAATCAAATAATCAAACCATTTTACACTCGCAAAGTCCTCCAATTATCATAATCCCGCCCCTTATGCAAAACCAAACCTTCCTCCCATCCCAGTTTATCCTGTTTATCATAAACAAAATCCACCTCAATTTTCAACATAAAGCATTACACAAAATCAATACCTCAACACTCCATACTCAACAACGATAATTCACAAACAGCCAGAACATGTAACTACACATTCCCAAACATACCTACTTTCCATAGCCCCGCCCCTTATGCAAAACCAACATCCCTCCCCTGTTCTCTCTCTCCCCTGGCGGTTGTAATTGTTTTTATTTTCAAATAAATTTTAGCAAAGTCATGTATTTTAAAAATCTTAAGATTTTTCTATTTATGTCTTTATTTAGTGGTTTCATTAGTGACAAAGGCTAAACTTTCTTGGAAAAATGTCTTTTATGTAAACCATGTTTGCTATTAATTCATTCAGGGCTAAAATATGTTCATTGTCTTCTAATGAAAGAAGGGTTCCTTTCGCCGTAGTCGGGAGCCTAGCCTTTAACTAGTAAGTACTGTATTTACTGGGTTTTTGAGGGGGGGGGGGGTGTCTTTCGCTGGAAATCTCACCTCCTACTTTGAAAATACCCGTGAAACCGGTTCAATTCGTCACAGCCAGCACTCCTGCAGAGAGTTGGGTTGTACTTGCAGTGTATACAGTACACGCGTTATGCTCTTCGTTAATGTCTGTGAAGTTTTATTTAATCTCTGAGCCATACTGATTCTTCTGGAAGCACACCAGTATTCCACTTTCTCCCTAAACATTTTTAGGATCAGAGTCTTACATGTGGTTATTTCGAAAACGTTTGTACGTGCTCCTTCTTACCATGTTACTGTTTACCGTTACTGACCATATTAAGTTTAAGTGCCTGTGGGCACTTTTCCTGTCCGTGGGGGGTGGACCGTCTTTCATTAGAAGGTTAGTCTGTTCTACTCTGAGAATGTAGAGGGGGTGGGAAGTGCCCGCGGTCATTTAATTAGTATTAAAATCTTAGTTATCTTTCTAGTTCACAGGTTTGCATGCATAATTTAATTTTGAAAGCCACTGAGACATCAGGTACTACTGTGGTATTTATGAAAAAGAAACAAAACAAAAAACATACTAACAACTGTGCCATCCTACTCCTTAGTTAATACATTTTATTATTCATAAACAGTTAACATTGTTAGCAAAATATTTTGAATTATATTTAACCCTATTTTTTATTTAGTTTTGTATTTAACTTATTATATGATAGTCAGACTTAATGTATATTAATGTATATTTGAACAATGAAAATATATTTTTACAAGATTTTACATTAAGCACTTAAAATTAATATGGTTAATAATAGTAAACTGTAACATGCTGTAACAAGATCGGTTAAACTTCGAAGAAAATCCTTTCAGAGAAAATGTTTCAGGTGTGAAGAACAAACCTGTTCCCACACACCCTGCCCCCACTACCATTAGAATATACACAAACATTTTAGCGTTTCATTCTGAGCAGAAGACCCTCACACCTGAAGAGTGCTGGCTGTGACGAATTAAACCGGTTTTACAGGTTTCAATCACAGATTGGGACTCAGTAAAGTAACACACAGCGCCACTGGATTTGATAATACTGTACCTAACCAAAATCCGCAATATGGAAACAGAACCTGTGTAATTGTTGATAGATGATGTACTCGTAACATTTTTTCAAGACGAACTACAACATTTAAAAAATGACTTGTATGTACTTGATATCTCTAATCAATCCACGGGTTCCAGCACAAAACGAAACTAAAACGCATACCGTTTAGCGCTTCTTATTAGTTGCTCAAAAGTAATTTGACCGTATGAAATGCATAATATAAACCTAGAAACATATACGTGAGCAGTACTTAAGCACTGTAGTATCGGTGTTAAGACATACCTCTCAAATACTGTAAATCAAGTTAAAAATATCTCAAGACCGATTCTGGTCGTAATGAAACCATGTTTCGTGTATGTTTTCTTTTTCATCTTGAAATAACTCATTTCTAAATACCTTTTTCACTGTTAACATCTTGTAGCAACTTTGCGACAAAATATACACTCTGACAGTTCATCCTGCTACCAACATTAAATAAAACAAATCTTAAGATTTCTATATTTATGTCTTTATTTAGTGGTTTCATTCGAAGCTTACAATGTTTAGGGAGAAATGGAATACTGGTGTGTATTTTTTTCTTTAAAGTACCGAGACCAGCCATATACTGTATGTTTATGTTAAGATTTCCCTTCAGTGGTAAAATTAGATATAAATATTCAATACTTAAACGGGCACAGTTAAGACATTAAATATACATATACATATTGTATACAGTACAGTTTGCATACGGTAATATGTTTATGTTACGCGATTAAAAAATAAATAAATAAAACTGGAAGGTCCAGCACCACCATTATGTTTATATGGTTGTTTTTGTTGGTTGGTTGTTATTATGGTTATTAATAATACGATCTATAGTTGAAATCTGAGCCTAAATAAAAAGAAAAAGCAAGTGATTAGGTTTATGAGCAATCTAATTACTTATTCGTTTAAAACGCTATATAAAATAAAGTTTATTATTAATTTGCTGGACAGAACGGTGAACATTATTATGCATAAGACAAAGATAACGATCCTGATCAGTTTAGAAATCTGTGTACGCTGTAAGGTTTTTACTTCTTAAACTTTTAAAATACACGTTTTGAATAGAAAGAAATCCTCTTCCTGGTATAGCACACCAGCACGTCTTTTTTCTCCAATCAGAGGGGTGTCAGATGGTGTCAGCCAATCACCATTCTGCGTTGGGTAGCAACGGGTGACTGTTCTCAGGCGGAAGATGTAAGCAGCTTAATGTTCGTGTTAAATATTTTTTTTCAATTCAATTAAACGGGCACAGTTAAGACATTAAATATACATATACATACTGTATACAGTACAGTTTGCATACGGTAATATGTTTATGTTACGCGATTAAAAAATAAATAAATAAAAATGGAAAGTACAGCACCAGCTGGATTCGAACACCCAACCTGTCAGTTGGTAGTCACGCACCTAGACCAGTAGGCTACAAGAGAGCTCACATGATCAGGTAGGCGAAACAGCCCTACACATCCCTGCCGCAGTACACGGATATAATCATACCGTTATTAAATTCTTGAGATACGCGATTCCATATTATATTCCCTTTTAATCAAATTCTAAAAGTATGCTTGTTGACTCCGGTATCACGTTAGTTAAAGACTTCGAAGCTTACAATGTTTAGGGAGAAATGGAATACCGGTGTGTATTTTTCCTTGTGATATTTTAAGCTCTAGTTGAATGATAGGTGTCGCATTTTAAATCATTCTCGTAGCTAGAAATTATGAAACGCCCTGTTAAAAGCAAGGAAGTTTTTATGCCCCGTTGAAGTAAAACAAAATGCCTGACAAAGTATGGCTTGGACAGATTCCAAGTGCTTGTACAAATGTGCTAAAGAAATTATACTTTGAGTATACAGCTTGTCCAAAGTCATCCATTATTAATACTATTAGTAATATCTTCAGTAAAGGCTTTGATGCATAAATATTTCTGATAAAGGTAGGTTGTGTACTTTTGTCCAACTGAGCAATCTTGCTTTCATAAAATATACCAACATTTGAATGACTGATGATTAACATGCTGTAATACACAGTTCAAAATTAAAGGCTCGAATGCTGTACATGAGAGGTTAAGCTCCCCCTGGCGGTTTTACAAGGCGACGCCGGATAGCTAGTCACGTGACACGTGATACCGCGTGATACCCCGGTGGGCGTGTCGCGGTATGCCGCGAAATACCTCACCCATTTTGAATGGCTGCATCTGTAACTAGTTTGTTAAGGGATGCTGAGTCAAGAAGAGAGAAGCTGGAGAGAAGGGAACCAGAGAAGTTGGATGAGGAGGGAGGAGGTATGGAAATGATATGTGCAGTGGAGAGAATGTGATGTGCGTGTTGAAGATAAAATTGTGCAAAAATCGTTTAATCCTTGAGCTCAAGGGGTTTGAGGTGAAATTGTGTAAAAGTGTATTTTTATCTTTGAGCTCAGGGGGTTTGAGGTGAAATTGTGTAAAAGTGTCTTTTTATTATTTTGCTCGGGGGTTTTGTGGTAAAGTTGTGTAAAAGTCTATTTATCGTTGTGTACAAGTGTGTTTTTATCATTGAGGTTGGGGGGTTTGAGGTGAAATTGTGTAAAAGTGTCTTGATCATTGAGCTCAGGGTGTTTGTGGTGAAATTGTGAAAAAGTGTCTTTTTATCTTTAAGCTCGGGGGGGTTGTGGTAAAATTGTGTAAAAGTGTCTTTTTATCAATGAGCTTTGGGGGGTTTGTGGTGAAATTGTGTAAAAGTGTATTTTTATCATTGAGCTCGGGGTTGTGGTGAAATTGTTTAAAAGTGTTTATCATTGAGCTCGATGTGTTTGAGGTACAATTGTATAAAAGTTTTTATCTTTGAGCTTGGTGGGTTTCAGGTAAAATTGTGTAAAAGTGTCTATCATTGTAAAATTGTGTAAAAGCTCTCATTGAGCTCTGGGGGTTTTTGATTAAATTGTTTTAAAGTGTCTTTATCATTGAGCTTTGGGTGTTTGTGGTGAATTTGTGAAAATGTCTTTTTATCATTGAGCTCAGGGGGTTTGTGGTGAAATTGTGTAAAAGTGTTTTTATCATTGAGCTCAGGGGGTTTGTGGTGAAATTGTGTAAAAGTGTTTTTATCATTGAGCTCGGGCTATTTGTGGTGAAATTGTGTAAAAGTGTCCGTCATTGAGCTCGGGGGGGTTGAGGTGAAATTGTGAAAAAGTGTCCATCATTGAGCTCGGGGGCTTAGTGGTGAAATTGTGTAAAAGTGTCTTTCATGGTAAAATTGTGTAAAAGTGTCTATCATTGAGGTAAAATTGTATTTTTATCATTGAGCTCGACGGGTTTGAGGTAAAATTGTGTAAAAGTTTCTTTATCATTGAGCTCAGGGGGTTTGTGGTGAAATTGTGTAAAAGTGTCTTTATCATTGAGCTCGGGGGCTTTGTGGTGAAATTGTGTAAAAGTGTCTATCATTGAGCTCGGGGGCTTAGTGGTGAAATTGTGTAAAAGTGTCTTTTTATCATTGAGCTCAGGGGGTTTGTGGTGAAATTGTGTAAAAGTGTCTTTATTATTGGGCTTGGGGTGTTTGAGGTTAAATTGTGTAGAGTCTTTGTATCATTGAGCTCGATGTGTTTGAGGTCAGATTGTGTAAATGTGTGTTCTTGTCATTGTGCTCAGGGTGTTAGAGGTAAAATTGTATAAAAGTCTTTATCTTTGAGCTTGGTGGGTTTCAGGTAAAATTGTGTATAAGTGTCTTTATCATTGAAGTAAAATTGTGTAAAAGTGTCTTTATCAATGAGCTCGGGGTGTTTGTGGTGAAATTGTGTAAAAGTGTATATCATTAAGCTCGGGGGGTTTGAGGTGAAATTGTGTGAAAGTGTTTATCATAGAACTCGGGGGCTTTGTGGTGAAATTGTGTAAAAGTGTCTATCACTGAGCTTTGGGGGTGTAAGGTATAATTGTGTGAAAGTGTCTTTTTATCATTGAGGTAAAATTGTGTAAAAGTGTCTGTTTATCACTGAGGTAAAATTGTGTAAAATACGTTTTATCGTTGTTCTCGGGGGGTTTGTTGTAAAATTGTGTAAAAGTCTTTATCATTGTGCTCGGGGGTTTGTGGTGACATTGTGTAAAAGTGTCTTTTTATCATTGACCTCAGGGGGTTTGAGGTAAAATTGTGTAAAAGTGTCTATCTTTGAGCTCGCGGTGTTTGAGGTTAAATTGTGTCAAAGTCTTTATCATTGTGCTCGGGGGTTTGTGGTGACATTGTGTAAAAGTGTCTTTTTATCATTGAGCTCGGGGGGTTTGTGGTGAAATTGTTTAAAAGTGTCTTTATCATTGATGTAAAATTGTGTAAAAGTGTCTTTATTATTGTGCTCCGGGTGTTTGAGGTAAAATTGTGTAAAATACTTTTTATCATTGAGCTTGGGGGGGTTTGTGGTGAAATTGTATACAACTGTATTTTTATTATTTTGCTTGGGGGGGGGGGTTGTGGTAAAATTGTGTAAAAGTGTCTTTTTATCAATGTGTTCGGGTGGTTTGTGATAGTTGTGTAAGTCTTTATCATTGAGGTTGGGGGGTTTGAGGTGAAATTGTGTAAAAGTGTCTGTTTATCATTGTGCTCGGGGGGTTTAAGGTAAAGTTGTGTGAAAGTGTCTTATAATTGTGCTCGGGGGGTTTGTTGTGAAATTGTGTAAAAGTGTCTTGATCATTGAGCTCATTGTGTTCGTGGTGAAATTGTGTAAAAGTGTCTTTTTATCATTGTGCTTATGGGGTTGTGGAGATATTGAGGTTTTTGGGTGTAAAAGTCTTATTGTTCACACGTTGCTGCTGTGATGTGGCCTTTCGCCTGTAGGTGGCGCTCTCTCCTGTCGTTTTTAAATGTACCAGTCCTGATGGATGACTGTACACATCCTCAGTCAAGGGGAATATCTAATTAGTTACTCTCCAAATAGCATTTTTGTATGAAACATTTAAAGAAAACGACAACCACTTTTCAAAACGCACAATAACACAGACTGGCATGTTTGACAATGAGGAAATAAGACACAGGCGAAACGAGAATTCACCATCACTTTCTGCATGTTTACCGTGACCTGTCCTGATCATGAGAAGTCTCAGACGCGTCTCTTCACCAGACAGTTTAATACAGCAGTTCTACATGGGACCGGTGTGAGAGTATGTGGGTAACAGTGATGGCTCTCTCTGCTGTACTGCTCTGGCCCTCCCTCCTGATGACACAATCGTCTCACACTTCACCTTCACAGACACAAGCTCCATGTGTTTGTGGTGAAATTGTGGGTCTGTTGGTGTGAAAGTGTCTTTATTATTGAGCTCACTGAACTGATCTCGAAGGCCACTTTAATTTCAGTTGGCGTCTGACATTTTGAGTGAAATTGTAGTTTTGTAGGTTTAAATGTGCTGTTTCTTTGACTAGCCGGCTTGTTTAGTTGATATTTGTATTTCCTCCTTCTGAAGTAAATATCAAGTGTTTTTTTAATGAAATTGTAGGATACCGGTGTGTCGAAGTGGCTCCGGCAGATCCAGGGCTGATAGAAACAGTTTGATCAATAAATGAACTAAAAACAGATTGACACATTTGCTGCACTTCAGCTGAACAGAGAGGACGTTTTCAAACCGTCTATATTGGAGGTTTGCATCACCACTGCTAAAATCGACAGAAACAATGTTGTAATGACGTGTTTTCGAGGTTTGCTTCGGTTCAGATGACACCTCAAATACAGTAATACAGTATAAAAATAAGTGACAGGACATACGCTGTGCTGAAGCTCTGTATGATGATGTGTTCTTGCAGGTTTGAGTTCAGGTAAAGAGAAATGAAAGTTTTATAAACACTTATTTCGGAGGTGTGTTTCACTCCAGGGGAAGTGAGCAGAAACTAAACCAAAGAAATGCAAGAACAGGGCGTACAGATGCGTTATGAAAGGGTGTTCTGGATGTTTGACTCAAAAACAACGATATAAAAACCGAAAACAGGAGATCTGCAGGTTGTCTGTTAAACCTTGAAGTTTATTAAGTAGTGATCAGCAGTAACTTACTGGTTTGCCCCGGTTCTTGTCTTTCAGTTCAGGACTTGTGCTGGGGAATGAGTGTGGTCTGTGGGCTCTGGCGGGAACAGTCACACTGTGGGGATGGGGGTATCCTGTTCCTGCTCTGATGTTCTCTCCTGGAACCTCCATTAACGTGATCTCAAGAAAAGAGAGTGATCGATTGGCTTTGAGTGCCTTGTGAAATTCTCGGGGCTCGACCCCGTGTTTCGGCTGCGATGCCGTCGAGCGATCATCTGCTGTGAGTTCCCTTGTGGTGTCCCCATGTGACTGCGTGTGCCCGTGTCACTGCTGTGTGTGACAGTGGATTCCTCTCCGTCGCCCCTCAGGTGTTCCTGGGTCTCCTCTCCGTGGTGCAGCTGGACTGTAAAGAGTGCGCTGGAGAGGATTGAGCTGCTGCGGTGAAGGAGTGTGAGATGTGCTGAGTGTGAGACTGACGAGCGCAGGCGAGCGGCGGCTCTCGCCTTCCTCCTGAACTTCGGTCTGAAACCTCATGAACGCTCTCGGCAAGGTCAGTCGGTCGGTGTCCTTAAGTGTTTTGTTCGCCTGTTATTCCTCTCGTCGTCCAGGCAGGGGTGTTGAGTTCCGCCCGTCTTCGGCACGTTCAGAGAGACCGACCCTGTGAGCGCACACGGGGGAGAGAGAGAGGAGGAGCAGGCCCCACTTCCAGCCTCTCGCTCTTTCACAGCCCCGTACCTGAGGACCAGAGCGTCTCTTGTCAGCAGGGCCTCGCGCCCGCAGGTGACTGAAGTGTGCTTTTATATACAGGTGAGAGAGAGTGCAGAAGAATCGTCAGAAGTCAACACCGTTCGTTAGAGATGGATGATGTCCAAGGTCACCCAGAAATAGAGCACGACAGGTCACTCAGAGGAAAGGTATTTTTCATTTTTCACTGGCGTAGGGATCTACCAAGTACAGACGCCAGACAAAAAACATTGAAATGCGATTTGAAATTCACACTGACGTGTTGAGAACTGTTCTTGAAGCGGCTGTTCCTTAGAAGCATTTGATCTGTGTTCAGATCTTCTGCTAAGGAGATGTGGTCAGGAAAGGCAGAGACGCCTTCTCTCGTCTGACCGTTGTCTGCAAACCCTGAGGTGTCCTGCGGTCTTTATAATCTATAACCACACTTTCCCCTGTGGACATTAAATCATCTGTCGCAGCAGGATGCCGATTGATTTGAAAGGCAGCTTTATCCCGACAGCCTGAGAGAGAGGCCAACATCAGTCTGGCTGGAGGTCTGGTGAAAGGAAAGCTTTGAATTTAGAGAATGTAAAATGATTTTTGTAGATTTTAAAACTAAGGGATTGAGTAGAACTAAGTTATTATTTTATTTCAGTTGAACTATTAGGAACAGTTATTTTACGAAACCCGAACATTATTCTGTGTTTTGGTTTACTCGAGATTTAACGCAAGATGGAGTTTCCTGCTGGAGTTGTCGGGCGGTGTGGAACGTGTTCAGTGTCCTGCTGGAGTTCTCGGGCGGTGTGGAACGTGTTCAGTGTCTGCAGGAGTTCTCGGGCGGTGCGGAACGTGTTCAGTGTCCTGCAGGAGTTCTCGGGCGGTGTGGAACGTGTTCAGTGTCCTGAAGTCCAGGCTCTCACTACGGAGCTCGCCAGTTTGACATCTTGAGCGATTTTTCTCTCCCTCGCGATCCTGCGCTCCTCTGGCAGCAGTTTCTCGTTGTTGGCGATCTTGGCGAGGATCTCGGCGTTCTGTTTCATCTTGCGCAGCTCGGCGATGCGGGCCTCCTCTTCCTCGTTGCGGATGAGCAGCTCGATGTAGGCGGCCGTGGACAGAGCTTTCATTATCTGGATTATGTATGTATGTATTAATATCTGGATTTTGATCTGGATATATTTTGATCTGCTAGGGCGCAGTCGTCTTCACAATCTGGATTATCTCAGAAGAAGCGATGTCAGTGTGAAAACAGTTTTCAGTTGGAGGACAGCCTGATCAGCTGCATGATCCGGTCCTCAATCGTCTGGAAGTCCATTTAGATTTTCTCAAGCATCTCCTTCGTCGACAGGAACTTGCCGGAAGCCTTCACAAAGTTGTCCTTGAGTTCTTTGAGTTCTTTGACTGTTTTCATGACCTTGACCACTTCGTACTCCCACATCGTCATCTCGGATACCCGATACCTCACGATCTCGCCGGCGCCGTACTGTCCCGCTGCTTCTCCTCTACCGAAACCTCCCACATCGTCATTTCAGATATGTGAGTGGAGTAGTGGAAGTTACCTGGACAAATCACACAGAATCCAGCGTCATCCATGACGGCGCAGAGATTGGGAAGGAAACATCCTGAATGGCACGAAACCAGACAGTTGTTGCAGTTTATTGAGAGATGCTTGGTGTTCTTCCGTTTCGGGACCAGCTCCTCGATCTCCGTCTCGAACTTCTTGTTCTGCTCCATGTTGGCCTGCTTGTTTTCCAGACATGCCCTGATCTTCTTCATTTCGTTCAGCTTCGCCAACCCGGCCTAGATCTGAGGCAGCAGCCTCGCCATCGCCGTCTCCAGCCTTTCGCGCTCCTCCAGGACTTTCTTCGTCAGCGCCAAGTCCTTCCCCTCCGTCTCCTCCAACATTTGGAAAAACCTCTTCAGCTGCTTCATGTTGTTCGTCCAGACAATTTTCTCCAGCTTGTTCTCGTCCTCTTAGTCGTCATTGTCCTGGAGCCCTCCCTGTTGGGATCGGTTTCGTGCCTCTCGTTTTGTGTATAAAGGGCGGAGTTGTTAAATTCGAAGTGCGTCGCTTTGCCCTTCCGTTTCTTGCGGCAGGACAGGCCCGCGGCTTCGATGGCACCCAGGACGGGGATGTCCTTCCCGTCCACAAACGTGACGAGGACGAGGGTGTTCTCGGCGATGTCCTTCCCAAAGATGGAGAGGATGGAGTCCAAGACGTACTGCTGGATGGAGGTCAGCCGCGCCAGAGACGCCTGGACCACGAAGCACACAGCATCGATGTGGGAGAGAGAGAGTCCCCGCGTGTCTCCGAACCCCGGGGTGTCGATGACCATGAGGGAGTAGGGGACGACGAATCCCTTCTGGTTGTGGAGCTCGTAGGACGTCACGATGGAGGTCTGACTCTCCGCCTGTGAGCGGTTGGTCTCCTCGTGGATCAGCTTGAATCGAAACCGGTCCTCCCACTGCACGCCCAGGATGTAATTGATCATCGCGTTGATGAGGGTGGTCTTCCCTGCCCCCGTGGCCCCCAGAAGGATGATGACCTTATTGTTCCCTTCTTCTACTTTCCTGCCGAACGTGAAGCGCTGGAAATGCTGCTCGTCGGTGGGCTCCTGTTCCAGCGACAGCCTGTATAAGGAAGGCTGCCCGCGCTCTATCAAAGTGGAGAAGTTTAGGAAGTGGTCGCTCTGTACTTTAACACCCCTGACTTGACTCTGCTGTCCTTCGGGATTGTTATTGGAGTCTCGGGGCTCGGTGGACTCTTGCCTTCTTTGCCACAGTCGGAATAAACCCGGACGATGTAGGAACTTCCTTCCCCTTAGGTTCTCCAGAGTGCACACCCTCCCTCTGGCTTTGAGCTTCGTCCATGTTTTGCTGTCTTGCTCGTCCGTTGCCCCCTTGAAGACCTCTCTGTATTCAACTTCGTAGGAAGTAACGCTGACTCCCTGTCCCACAGAGGTGGTCATGTCCCAGGTGACCGTCATGGAGTTTGGTCCTGTTGATTTCTGCTGAGGAGCTCCGGGGGGGGCTGAAGGAAGCGTCTTGCAGGAAGGAGTTGCGTCGCTGGTACAGCCGACTCTGGGTTTGCAAACCGCCTGGCAGCCGAATCGATAAGAAGCGTTCAGGTCCAGCCCCGACACGGTGAACTCTGGTTTGTTGTCATCGGTGTCCACTTCCCCCCAAGCTGAGTCGCCCGGCTTCTGGTACAGAACCCGATACCTCGCGATCTCGCCCGCGCCGTACTTCGGCGGGCGGAACGCCAGCTGGACGGAGTCGTGCAGAGTTGTCAGCACAGCCGGTACCCCCGGCTGGGAAGGCAGCTCGAAGTGCTTGCTGGCCAGAGCCCCCCTTTCGAAGAGGTAAACGGAAGATCCGATGTGGACCTCGTCGTAGATTGACGCCACACAGAACTTCACGTTCGGTCTGCCTTTGTTCTCTCTTGAAGTCTAGGAATAGTCTGATGTTCTCCCGCGTCAGGGCTGTGACTTCCCCTGACCTGAACCATTTTCCCGTCTTCCCTCTGGCTCGAGATCAGGAGCTACCTCTTCACCCGTCCCTCGTTAGGAGGAGGTCAGATTGCTTTCCAAGATGTTTAGGTATTGCTCCCTTTGCCTCAGAGGATGTAAACGCAAAGCACACCACGTACTCGTTCGCCGAATCGAGCAGGACTTGGTCCAGGTCACTGCTGGAGGGGGCCACGGTGATGTCGCTCATAATAACGTGATTCCTGCGGGGAGACAAGAAATAGAAGAGGTGTTCATGGGGCTTTGCAAGCTTGTCGCACTACAGGGAGTGATCTTTCAGCTGCGCGGTCAAGTGTCGCTGTAGTGTCCCTGGTGGTCTAGTGGTCAGGGTTCGGCGCTCTCACCGCCGCGGCCCGGGTTCGATTCCCAGTCAGGGAATGTCAATATTCTTCTGGGGCGGAGCGGTGGCTCTGTGGCTGAGGATCTGCTCTTGTGGCTGGAAGGTTGCTGGTTCAAACCAGGTTCAAACCTGGTCCCGCAGCCAGCAGAGAAATCCTACTCCGTTGGGCCCCTGAGCAAGGCCCTTCACCCCAACTGCTCCAGGGGTGCTGTCCAATGTCTGACCCTGCACTCTGACCCCCAGCTTCCCTCCCTGTCTGTGTGTCTCATGGAGAGCAAGCTGGGGTCTGTGAAAAGACACATTCCTAATGCAAGAAATTGTATAGGGCCAATATAGCAACATTATCAACATTATCACCAGATAATGTTGATAATGATAATGTTGATAACATGGATAATAATAATGATAACAACGACACCAGACTGGAGCCAGATGGAGTGTCCACTGTGGGTTAACGCTAGGGGACGACACTGCACCAGACTGGAGCCAGATGGAGTGTCCGCTGTGGGTTAACGCTAGGGGACGACACTGCACCAGACTGGAGCCAGATGGAGTGTCCACTGTGGGTTAACGCGAGGGGACGACACTGCACCAGACTGGAGCCAGATGGAGTGTCCACTGTGGGTTAAAGCTAGGGGACGACACTGCACCAGACTGGAGCCAGATGGAGTGTCCACTGTGGGTTAACGCGAGGGGACGACACTGCACCAGACTGGAGCCAGATGGAGTGTCCACTGTGGGTTAAAGCTAGGGGACGACACTGCACCAGACTGGAGCCAGATGGAGTGTCCACTGTGGGTTAACGCTAGGGGACGACACTGCACCAGACTGGAGCCAGATGGAGTTTCCACTGTGGGTTAACGCTAGGGGACGACACTGCACCAGACTGGAGCCAGATGGAGTGTCCACTGTGGGTTAACGCTAGGGGACGACACTGCACCAGACTGGAGCCAGATGGAGTGTCCACTGTGGGTTAACGCTAGGGGACGTGGGGGGGGGTGCTGGAGCCCGAGTGACGCTGTGTCTGCCCAGCAGTGAGGGTGAGGAATCAGTGTGTCTGTCAGGGTCATACAGCTGGAGACAGGTCACCTCAGTGTGAGTCTCTCACCTGGAATCAGTGTCTGTCAGGGTCATACAGCTGGAGACAGGTCACCTCAGTGTCAATTTCTCACCTGGAATCAGTGTGTCTGTCAGGGTCATACAGCTGGAGACAGGTCACCTCAGTGTGAGTCTCTCACCTGGAATCAGTGTGTCTGTCAGGGTCATACAGCTGGAGACAGGTCACCTCAGTGTCAATTTCTCACCTGGAATCAGTGTCTGTCAGGGTCATACAGCTGGAGACAGGTCACCTCAGTGTGAGTCTCTCACCTGGAATCAGTGTGTCTGTCAGGGTCATACAGCTGGAGACAGGTCACCTCAGTGTGAGTCTCTCACCTGGAATCAGTGTGTCTGTCAGGGTCATACAGCTGGAGACAGGTCACCTCGGTGTGAGTCTCTCACCTGGAATCAGTGTGTCTGTCAGGGTCATACAGCTGGAGACAGGTCACCTCGGTGTGAGTCTCTCACCTGGAATCAGTGTGTCTGTCAGGGTCATACAGCTGGAGACAGGTCACCTCAGTGTGAGTCTCTCACCTGGAATCAGTGTGTCTCTGTCAGGGTCATACAGAATCCCCAGCTGGATCATACAAGCGCATGACCCCAAACTGTCTGGATAGCTTCTGTAAAAACGTTTTCTGAACCTTGGAGTTGTACAGTTTTAGACGCTTTGTGATTGTGCTCTCATAAATTACAGGAATTAGAGCCATGATCGGATCAAGGATAGGATCGGAGCCACGCTCCTCGCCAGCTCTCCCTCCTCTGTACCCAGCCAGTGTTGAAACTGATACCGGAGGCACTGCTGTACACAGAGAGGGGTGGGAGGGGGGAACAAGCTGATACCCTGGCTTCTCTCCAGACACAGCTGGGTGAGCTCCCCCAGTCAGGACAGGAGGCTCTGCTGTACACAGAGGGGCGGGGGTGGGGAGCAAGCCGCACAGCCCTGTTGTTGATGCGGATACCCTTTAACTAATGACTTCCAGTCAGCAGCAGGGGCAGTCGATCACTCGGGATGCAGAAAGCAGAACAGGACACCCAGTTATCTGAAAATGTTACTTTATTAAAACTTCTACAAAAAGATTCACGACAAGAACCAGACGAACCCGAGAGCCTTCGACACGCCAGCGCCGCCCAGAGGCAGCGCGAGGACCGCAGATGGGGAACGCACCAACGTCTCCATATATTAGTGTAACAATCTGTCCCGTACGCTATGTACAACATTAGTAGTCGGTGAAGAAGAAGGAAAAAAACACAAAGACATCCAGTGTGTCACGACAGCAGTACCTACAGCGCCCACGCCCCTGGGGTAGTATTCACACCCCTGCCCCGCCGACCTCACCCCTAAACCTCAACGCTGGCCGGCCGAGCCCCCCGTCCCCCAGAACACCCTGGACTGACTCCACCTGCTCCTGTCCTGCTCTGCACAGCAGCGCCCCCTGTGGCCAGAGGTCCGATACAGCACAGCGGCGCCCCCTGTGGACGGTGTTTGACGCGTTTCTCCTGCACACCGGGGCGCAGAGACGAGGAGCCGGTACCCCAAAACTGTCCTCCTGGTCTAACAGGACCGGACCTGAACCACCAGACCAGCTGTCCTCCTGGTCTAACAGGACTGGACAGTGTACTGACCTGGGCCAGTCACAGTGAATCGATCGTGAGCAATCGATCACATGGAGATGCTGACCAGGGCCAGTCACAGTGAATGGATCAGGAGCAATCAATCACATGGAGATTCTGACCAGGGCCAGTCACAGTGAATGGATCAGGAGCAATCGATCACATGGAGATGCTGACCAGGGCCAGTCACAGTCAAGCCTCTTGAACAGGAGAGAGACAGGTACAGGTACTCCTGGCCAGGTGTGGCTGTTACCTGCTTGCCCTGGTCTCTGAAGAACTCTCCAGCGTTCTCGATCACCAGCTTATCTGTCATGGAGGCGTAGGGCTGCTCCTTACACAGCCTCAGCATCTCCCAGAGGGTCACCCCGAACGCCCACACATCGCTGGCCGTGGTGAACTTCCCCTGGGGACACAGACACACGAGGTCACCCCCAACACACCCACACCCACAGGGTCACCCCGAACGCCCACACATCGCTGGCTGTGGTAAACTTCCCCTGGGGACACAGACACATGGGGTTCCGAGGTCATTATGAGATTTATCAAACAAAAATTCTAACGATATCCTGCTCTTCACCAACCCTTCAAACATCCTCACCAAGTCTACAGACCCGGAACCAGAGATTTTATTTTTACGAGTCTTGTAGATGGTGAGTTTGGCTTGGCCCAGCAGAAAATTAGCGAGGAGGGTCTGAGTTTTCCGTTTTTTTGTATGACCCACCCCAAACACGAAAATAACATCGTTGAAGGCCAGGCCAAGGTTGGTGAAGAGCCGGATCAGTACGGCAAACATGGCCGACAGGCGGGGGCAGGCGCTGTAGCAGTGGAACACCGTCTCCCTCTGAGCGCAGAAGGGACAGGCGTCAGACACCGCCGGGTCCAGAACCGACACAAACGAGTTGACCCCCAGGATGGTGTGCAGGACCCTCCATTGCAGATCACCAGCCCTCTTGTTGAGGGGAAATCTGTAGAGGCTACCCCAGGCAGGCCGGACGTCATCCAGCACTCCCAGACGAGCCCTCCAGGGAGTGTCAGGGAGAGCGGACAGCTGGGCCTGGTGCCTAGATGTTACGACTAGTCTGTACAGACATTTCCCCCCAACACCAGCTAGAGACCTCTCCTCTGAGGCAATGGGCTCAAAGAGAGATCCCGTCGGTCCGGGACTGAGCGCAGGAGACACTAGCAGACCAGGGAAAGGAGGCTGTGTGGTTGGAAGGCGGTGATCCTCAAACAGACCCTGGATCAGCAGCATCTCCTCGAGAGGCAGAGCAGAGCGAAGCTGACTAAGAAACCTGTCTACACACCGCCGCGAGTGTAGTCCCAGCGCGTCACACGCCCACCCCACGCTGCGCCAGCAGCCCTGATCCACGTCCAGCAGGTGGTGGAGCTGTGTGATGTTGGCGTGGACCAGTCTGCTGGTAAAGTCCAAGGAGCGGCCCGGTTCTATGTCCATTCGTGGATTGTGTATTAATGGTTCTCTGAGTGTCGGGTAAACGTTAATAAAAACAAAGGTTTTCTTCCCGAGAACTACTCGCACGAGTAGCAGGCGACCCTTCACCACCTCCTGGACGGCGATAGAGAGGGGCTTGAACCCCACAGAGAACAGCACCGCGACCCCCGCGCTCACAGATTGTACACGATGTCCCCCTGCCACTCCCGCTGCCAGGCGACGATGTTGGAGCTGTCGGTGTGGGTCTCCTGCAGGAAAGTCACCTGCAGGCTCTTTTCTTTGATAATCTCCAACAAAGCCCTCCTGCACCCATTGGTGTTCAAACTGCCTATCCTAATGTCGCCTATGTTTGCGGAAAAGAAAAAAAGAAAAAACATAAAACACGAACAGACATGTACTGTAGCACGCAGACGGATAGTAATGTGATGTTAGGGACAGGACTCATTCGTGCTGAGGTGCGTTTCGCGGTCCTGCCTTGATCTTACCTAAAAGGCTCTTCAGGCGCCATCTCTCCTGATCACTGAAGTCATTCGCACCCGAGCCCCTCTTCAGATGGTGCGTTGCGGAGAGGACAAAGAGCTCGGTGTCGGGGAAAAAAGTCCTCGACCACAGTTCCCCTCTTACCTTTAGTCTTCTCTAAGAACTCCCTGATGCTCTGGAAACTGTAGCCTCCTCTGCAGCTCTGCCGGGCCGAGGAGCCCGAGGCGAGAGAGGAGTCTGTGCTGCGCTTCTTCTGCACCGCACTCTGCACAGATTTTTTTGTGTGCTTTCTCCGTGGTGTCTTAAAACCATCGTCTATTTTTTCAGATGATAATTCATTTCCTCCCCACACCGTGTCTACAGTTTTCGCTGGCGCTTGAGACGCGTTTTCCCCTGTCGGTGTCACTGCCTACTCTCTCTCTCCCTGACTCTCCTGAGCAGTGTGGCTCTGCCGCTCCCCTGCTCCGCCAGCGCTCGTCTCTTGCTCTCCGGTGTGGGGGGCTCCCTGCTCTTCTGAGGGCTGCGCGGTGGTCCACTCTTTACTGTCTGTTCTCCTGCTTGGGACACCACCGGCTCAGGCTCACCTGCTCCCTCCAGCGATCTCCTCTCCTGCACCCCGGCCGTGGGCTCTGACTCCCCGCTGCCTCCCTGCGCTGCTCCGCTCCCCGCTGCCTGACGCTGTCGGCTAGCCTCCTGTGCGCCCTGGGGCTGAGGCTCCCTGCCCGTCTCTTCCTCCACCTCCGGGCAGTTCTTCACCACATGCCCCTCGCTCCTACACCTGAAGCACTTCATCAATTCTGAAGTCACGAATACAACGTAGTCACAGCTGTCAATCCGAAATTTAAGGGCCACATTGATCTCTTCTGTGGGGGTTTTTAAGATGACGTAGACCTGTCCTGATCGGAGAGACCACCTGTCCGTACCGGGACAGCTCCCTCTCCAGCAGCTCGTTCCTCATGAACGGAGGCACGTTGGAGAGGGTGATCTTTCGAGCCAGGGCCGCGAGAGGCAGGACCGGGGTGTAGGTGCCGACCAGGACGACTCCCTTCTCCACCAGGGTGTTTGCCAGATCGGTAGATTACAGGAAAATGACTATCCCTCCACTCATGCGGGAAGCGGACCTGATGTTCCTGCAGCCCACGACCTCCCCGACCGCAAGAACGCACCTCTCAAGCGGACAGAAGACAGTGAGATTTTCGCACCATGGCGTCGAGTTAATTTCTCAAATGAGAGGTCTGGAGGATCAGAGCCTCCAGAACCGGCCATGACGAGAAAATAAATCCCGCTTTTCCCCATAAAAGACAGAAAAACACAAAACTAGTGAAGAAACACCGCCACACAATCAAACCCACCGAAGCTCCGCCCACTCACTCACTTAGTCTCGCGAGATACAAAGAGAGAAACAGGTACAAATTCACACTGAACAACAACACATTGGAGCAAACATCCAGCTACACATATCTCGGTCTCACCATCAGCTCTTCCGGGAGTTTTGACCTGGCAGTGAAGGCACTGAGGGAGAAGGTACTCAGGGCTTTCTACGCAATAAGAAGGAGGCTCTTCAACATCAGCCCACCTACAAGAATCTGGCTCCAAATATTTGAAAGTGTAATCCAACCCGTTGCCCTATATGGCAGTGAAGTGTGGGGTCCCCTCACAGACCAGGATTACACCCAGTGGAACAAACACCCCACAGAAACTGTAGAAACATCCTCCGTGTGCAGAGAAAAACTCCTAACAACGGGTGCAGGGCCGAATTAGGCCAGTACCCACTATTGATATACAGAAAAGAATATTAAAGTATTGGCTACACCTAAAAAACAGCGGCCAAAATTCCTACCACCACAAAGCCCTGCTGAGCCAAGAGCTGAGCACAAAACAGAGCCCCCTGAGCCAGCTGGTCCTGAGGCTCACCGACCTGAGCCACACCGACACTAACCAGCCTCAGGACAGCACTGCTAGAGCACCACAACCCAGACTCAACCACATCACAGCACAGATCAAACAGCAATATCTCACACACTGGGACACACACAAACACAACAAACTGGAATGCTACAGAACCTTAAACAGACAATACACACTAGCTGAATATTTGACCAAAATAAAAAATAAACAGAAACAGGCCCTGACGAAGTACAGGCTCAGTGACCACAACCTGGCCATAGAAACTGGGCGACACAGGCAGACCTGGCTGTCCAGAGAGGACAGGCTGTGCTCCCACTGCCAGCGGGGAGAAATAGAGACAAAGGTGCACTTCCTACTGCACTGTGACAGATACTCTGGGATTAGAGAAACATTCTTGCCGAAATTCAGAAATCTAATCCCAGAGTTCCCACACCTGCCAAAACCACAACAGGTCCCAATCCTACTGGGAGAGGGAGGAGGGAACTCAGTTGATCTGGCAGCCCAGTATGTGATCTCCTGTCACAGCCTGAGGAACAGTGAGTCTGTCTCCCAATAATGCTCCAGCCGCCTACAGTATATGTCAATATTTTATAATGTCTTTGTTGTAAATATCTGTAATATGTCTTTAGATTTTATTTTACTTCTATTTTTTGTTTTGTTCCATGTTAATTTTATTATTTTTATTTGCTTTGGCAACACTGATTGTACTCATCGGTCATGCTAATAAAGCACCTTGAATTGAATTGAGAGGAGAGAGAGCGAGCGAGAGACCTGAGAGAGAGAGGGGTTCATACAGACACAGTGGGACAGTACTGTGTTTAGCGTGTTGTCACAGTGGGACAGTACTGTGATCAGAGTGGGATGCTAGTGTTCAGTGAGTAATCACAGTGGCATAGTAGTGTTTTTAGTGTGGTATCTGTGAGGCACAGTTCTGTGTTCAGTGTGTGATCAGAGTGGGACAGTAGTGTGTTCAATGAGTAATCACAGTGGCACAGTACTGTGTTCAGTGTGTGATCAGAGGGGGACAGTAGTGTGCTCGGTGTGTGATCCCAGTGGCATAGTAGTGTGTTCAATGTGTGATCAGAGTGGCACAGTAGTGTGTTCAGTGTGAGATCCCAGTGGCACAGTAGTGTGTTCGGTGTGTGATCAGAGTGGTACAGTACTGTGCTCAGTGTGGGACGCTAGTGTTCAGTGAGTAATCACAGTGGGACAGTACTGTGCTCAGTGTGTGATCAGAGGGGGACAGTAGTGTGCTCGGTGTGTGATCCCAGTGGCATAGTAGTGTGTTCAATGTGTGATCAGAGTGGCACAGTAGTGTGTTCAGTGTGAGATCCCAGTGGCACAGTAGTGTGTTCGGGGTGTGATCCCAGTGGCACAGGACTGTGTTCGGGGTGTGATCAGAGTGGTACAGTACTGTGCTCAGTGTGGGACGCTAGTGTTCAGTGAGTAATCACAGTGGGACAGTACTGTGCTCAGTGTGTGATCACAGTGGTACAGTACAGTGTTCAGTGTGTGATCGCAGTGGCACAGTACTGTGTTCAGTGTGTGATCACAGTGGCACAGTACTGTGTTCAGTGTGTGATCGCAGTGGCACAGTAGTGTGCTCAGTGTGTGATCAGAGTGGCACAGTAGTGTGTTGAGTGAGTAATCACAGTGGTACAGTAGTGTGTTCAGTGTGTGATCACAGTGGGACAGTACAGTGTTCAGTGTGTGATCACAGTGGGACAGTACTGTGTTCAGTGTGTGATCACAGCGGGACAGTACAGTGTTCAGTGTGTGATCACAGTGGGACAGTACAGTGTTCAGTGTGTGATCACAGTGGGACAATACAGTGTTCAGTGTGTGATCACAGTGGGACAGTACAGTGTTCAGTGTGTGATCACAGTGGCACAGTACAGTGTTCAGTGTGTGATCACAGTGGCACAGTACAGTGTTCAGTGTGTGATCACAGTGGCATAGTACAGTGTTCAGTGTGTGATCACAGTGGCACAGTACTGTGTTCACTTTGTGATCAAAGTGGCACAGTACTGTGTTCACTTTGTGATCAAAGTGGCACAGTAGTGTTTTCAGGAAGTAATCACAGTGCTACAGTAGTGTGTTCAGTGAGTAATCACAGTGGCACAGTACTGTGCTCAGTGTGTGATCAGAGTGGCACAGTAGTGTGTTGAGTGAGTAATCACAGTGGGGCAGAACTGTGTTCGGTGAGTGATTACAGTGTCATAGTACAGTGTTCAATTTGTAATCACAGTGGGACGATACAGTGTTCAGTGTGTCATCAGAGGGGGACAGTATAGTGTTCAGTGTGTTATCAGAGGGGGCAGTACTGTGTTCAGTGTGTGACCACAGTGGCACTGTACTGTGTTCAGTGTGTGACCACAGTGGCACTGTACTGTGTTCAGTGTGTGACCACAGTGGCACTGTACTGTGTTCAGTGTGTGATCACAGTGGCACAGTACTGTGTTCAGTGTGTGATCACAGTGGCACAGTACTGTGCTCAGTGTGTCATCAGAGGGAGACAGTAGTGTGCTCAGTGTGTGATCACAGTGGGACAGTAGTGTGCTCAGTGTGTGATCACAGTGGCACTGTACTGTGTTCAGCGTTCGGTCAGAGTGGCACAGTACGGTGTTCAGCGTGTGATCACAGTGGCACAGTAGTGTGCTCAGTGTGTGATCACAGTGGCACAGTAGTGTGCTCAGTGTGTGATCTCAGTGGCACAGTAGTGTGCTCAGTGTGTGATCACAGTGGCACAGTACTGTGTTCAGTGTGTCATCTGAGTGGGACAGTGTTCAGTGTGTGATCGCAGTGGCACAGTACTGTGTTCAGTGTGTGATCACAGTGGCACAGTACTGTGTTCAGTGTGTGATCGCAGTGGCACAGTAGTGTGCTCAGTGTGTGATCAGAGTGGCACAGTAGTGTGTTGAGTGAGTAATCACAGTGGTACAGTAGTGTGTTCAGTGTGTGATCACAGTGGGACAGTACAGTGTTCAGTGTGTGATCACAGTGGGACAGTACTGTGTTCAGTGTGTGATCACAGCGGGACAGTACAGTGTTCAGTGTGTGATCACAGTGGGACAGTACAGTGTTCAGTGTGTGATCACAGTGGGACAATACAGTGTTCAGTGTGTGATCACAGTGGGACAGTACAGTGTTCAGTGTGTGATCACAGTGGCACAGTACAGTGTTCAGTGTGTGATCACAGTGGCACAGTACAGTGTTCAGTGTGTGATCACAGTGGCACAGTACAGTGTTCAGTGTGTGATCACAGTGGCACAGTACTGTGTTCACTTTGTGATCAAAGTGGCACAGTACTGTGTTCACTTTGTGATCAAAGTGGCACAGTACTGTGTTCACTTTGTGATCAAAGTGGCACAGTAGTGTTTTCAGGAAGTAATCACAGTGCTACAGTAGTGTGTTCAGTGAGTAATCACAGTGGCACAGTACTGTGCTCAGTGTGTGATCAGAGTGGCACAGTAGTGTGTTGAGTGAGTAATCACAGTGGGGCAGAACTGTGTTCGGTGAGTGATTACAGTGTCATAGTACAGTGTTCAATTTGTAATCACAGTGGGACGATACAGTGTTCAGTGTGTCATCAGAGGGGGACAGTATAGTGTTCAGTGTGTTATCAGAGGGGGCAGTACTGTGTTCAGTGTGTGACCACAGTGGCACTGTACTGTGTTCAGTGTGTGACCACAGTGGCACTGTACTGTGTTCAGTGTGTGACCACAGTGGCACTGTACTGTGTTCAGTGTGTGATCACAGTGGCACAGTACTGTGTTCAGTGTGTGATCACAGTGGCACAGTACTGTGCTCAGTGTGTCATCAGAGGGAGACAGTAGTGTGCTCAGTGTGTGATCACAGTGGGACAGTAGTGTGCTCAGTGTGTGATCACAGTGGCACAGTAGTGTGCTCAGTGTGTGATCTCAGTGGCACAGTAGTGTGCTCAGTGTGTGATCACAGTGGCACAGTACTGTGTTCAGTGTGTCATCTGAGTGGGACAGTACTGTGTTCAATGTGTAATCACAGTGGGACAGTACTGTGTTCATTGAGTCATCACAGTGGGACAGTAGTATGTTCAGTGTGTGATCAGAGTGGGACGCTAGTGTTCAGTTAGTAATCAGAGCGGCAAAGTACTTTGTTTAGTGTGTGATCATAGAGGGGCGCTAGTGTTCAGTGAGAAATAATAAATAATAAAGTAAATAATAACAACGTAACGTGGTTTTCGGCACGTCTACCTAGGCTGCAGCTACTCCTGCATTATGTTTCATGTAAAAGTCTTAGCTTAGATTTTGTTTGCAAAAGACAAGCAAAATCTTTAAATGCAAATAACAAAAACTAGACACAACCGCAGTCCATACGAGGCCCCCTGCTACACTTTCACTGTTAATTCATTAAAGCCCATATTATCTGTGCTTTCCCTCACGATAAACAACTGCACCTGAATTGACACATCTCTTCTTGCCGAGTCCTTCGCACAACAAACTAAATTTCTCATCGGTCAGAGACAACAATTCTAGTGGAGCATATCCTGTCTTTGACAGGACTTGTAGTGTTTTTAGAGAAACCAACAAGGTCAGTTCTATTCCTTGTGTTTATCACCGTCGGAAATTACTCTCCAGTCAGCTGATTTGTACACCGTGTGTGCAGTTCTTGTGTGAAGGAGATTGTTACTAGTATTAGTAGTAGTATTAGTAGTGTTATTACTAGTATTATCATTATCAGTAGTATTAGTAGATTATTATTATTAGGAGTAGTAGTGTTGTCAGCAGTAGTAGTAGTAGCAGTAGTATTATTATTAGTATTGTTATTATTAGTATTGTAACGCCCTCGCCTGGTGGTGAGGAGGAAGTGCCCCTAGGCGCTTGTAGTACCGCTGGGCATGCTGGGAGTTGTGGCCGGGGAGAGTCTGAGGGTCAGCACGATGACCAGCGGCTGACCCTACCTGTGTAAATAATGTCCTAGTAATTCTAGTCCTGTAAAAGTATAGTGTGTTGTTAGTTAATTATCACCCTAACTATGTGTATGTGTTCCGTCAGTCTCCTGACTGTAGAACCTGTTTGGTTTTGTGTGGTTGTAAACGAATAAAGCTAATGCTTGTTTGTTAATCGCCTCTCCACTCGTCCTTGTTCTGAAAAGAACCTGCAAACGCTACAGTATTATTGTTATCAGTAGTAGTAGTAGTAGTGTTAGTAGTAGTACTATTATCAGTAGAATAGTATTAGTAGTAGTATTAGTGTTGTCAGCAGCAGTAGTATTAGTTGTATTATCAGTAGTATATTTGTGTTGGTAGTAGTACTATTGTTATCAGTAGTAGTATTAGTAGTATTATTAGTGTTGTCAGCGGTACTAGTAGTAGTAGCAGCAGCATTATTAGTATTATTATCAGTAGTATTAGTATTGTTAGTGTTATTAGTAGTATTAGTATTATCAGTAGTAGTATTAGTAGTATTATTAGCGTTGTCCGTAGTAGTAGTAGCAGCAGTCATATTATTAGTATTATCAGTGGTATTATTAGTGTTAGTAGTAGTACTATTGTTATCAGTAGTATTATTATTATCAGTAGTTCCTCCCGGGGGGCAGCGGCCTGTTTTTTCCTAGAAACAAACACAGTTCTCTGAACCCTCGAGCGCCACGCGGCAGCAGTGAATCGGCGGAAATTCGCACAACCGCTGAGGGTGCCGGCCGGCCCTGAGCGTGCTGTACTCCGACGCGGTGAGTACCGGCTCTGTGTGGTGCAGTGTGAGCCTGGCCAGTACCTGGAGGGGAGACTGCTGGGAAAACACTGAGGCTGCTGCTGGGAGAGGTGTGAGTGGGGCCAGCAGGGGGCGCTCTCACCCTGCAGTCTGTGTGGGTCCTGATGCCCCAGTATAGTGACGGGGACACTGGACTGTAAACAGGCGCCGTCCTGCGGATGAGACGTCAAACCGAGGTCCTGACTCTCTGTGGTCATTAACAATCAATCCCAGGGTGTCTCTCGAGAAGAGTAGGGGTGTCACCCTGGTGTCCTGGCCAAATTACCCCCCTGGTCTTTTCCCATCATGGCCTCCTAATACCCCCCTCTCTGAACTGGCTTCATCCCTCTGCTCTCCTCCCCACTGAGAGCTGGTGTGTGGGGAGAGGACTGGGGCATCATCCAGGTGGGGCTGCACACTGGTGGCAGTGGTGGGATCCCCATGACCTGTAAAGAGCTCTGAGTGGAGTGTCCAGGAAAGAGCTATAGAAGTGTATTATTATTAATATTATCCAGCCCGAACCCCAGCGAGCGTGACTCCCTGACCCTGACCTCTCTCTCCCCCAGGTGCAGAAGCGCCCCCCGGCGGCCGAGCCCCGCGGCTCCGCTCAGCAGCTGCTCCTGCTGCTGGTGGCCGCGCTGTGTCTCCAGATCTACGTCTCCGAGGAGCCCAGGTCCGAACTGGCGCTGCCCGCCACCGGCTGCCCTCCCGAGGGGCAGGAGGAAGGGCCGGGGCTGCTGTTGCCCCACTCACCCCCACCGCCCCTCCTGGCGGGGGAGGAAGAGGGGTCGGCGGCCGAGGCGACGAAGACCGGGGAGGTGCTGCTCCTGGTCGGCGTCTCTCAGTACCTCAGCAGCAGCTCCGACCTGTGACCTGTGACCTGTAACCCCCCCCGCCCCCCTTCTGGGTGGAGTCCGACCGTGACGGGAGAGGCCCTCGAGTCCGGCCCGATACCGATACCCATACCGGCCAGCCGGACCCGGACCGCTGCCGCCCGGAGAGGGGAGTCTGGGACTCGTGGGCGGAGACGCCCGTGGCGCCTTATCGCTCTGTTTGTTTATTGATTGATTTCCTGTGTGGCTTATTTATTTATCTATCTTATTGACGGAGAGACTCGTGCGTCTTATTGATGGAGAGTATTTCAGTGAGAGCGGAGGTGGTGCTACTCTTCCTTCACTGTGAGGAACTGGAACGGTTCTCCTTGATTTGTCGTTGTATAATCGATCGGTCGATGACAGTGAGCGAAATGATCGTGGGGTGGGTGGGGAACGATCCGTGTTTCACTCCCTTCTCCCACCCCCACAAAAACAACACCACCCACGCTCCCCGGCGAGAGACGGAGCCCTGGACTTCCGATTGCTGTTGCTGTTGCTGTTGCTGTTGCTGTTGCTCTCTTGTGCTCTCTTGTGTGGGAATGGCAGGCGAGCCCCAGGCGTGGACGTGTTTCTGCGTGTTTCTGCGTCGCTCAAGCTCAAGCTCAAGCTCAAGCAGACTCCCGCGGACACGCCTGTGAGGTCGCGGGTCGTCTTCATTTTTAACCTTCTTGGGGGGGGGGGGGCGGTTTCTCCTCCTCAAAGACTGAGGTCTTTGTGTTTCCTAAGTCTTTATTTCAACAGCAGAGATGCCCCCAGAAAAAAGCTTTAAAAAAAAAGAGAATTTATTCATTAAATCTAAATAAATAATATCTTCATTAATAAAAACGGTGTGGTTTGTGTTTGTTCTGGGGAGGGATTGACGCTGCAGAAGAGCCGACTGAGAGTCTGCGTTGGAGAAGCCAGTGGAAGAGAGGAGATTGTCCTCAAACTGTACTCGCCCCCAGACCGTCACGGGCTCTGGGGGGGCGGCTCAGTCAAGGTGGGGGAGGTCGAGGTCAATCAGCGCTCAGGCATCTGCGGTTAAGAGGGGGTCTGTACACAGTGAGGGGTGGGAGGGGGGAACAAGCTGATGAAATCCTCAGGTCTGTTATCCACTGTCTGACTCCTGTCTGCTCTCCTGCTCTCTCTGGACTGCTGTACTCGATCTGTCTCTCTCCTGAAGCAGTTCAGCTCCGGCCTCTGGTGCCTTATCTCCTCCTGTACAGCGCAGTACTGCAGCGCCTCATTGACTTCATAGATCCAGAAGGGTGTAGCGGCGAGGCTTATTAATAAGAAAGAATTAAGTGTTTCTGAGCTTCCCAAATGAGGCCCCATTTCTCTGTTCATCTCTGTGGTGCAGAGAAACCATTCATGCAAGATGTTTTCTTTTGATAAGGACAGCTCCCAAAGGGGGATGCACTTAGCTAAGCCTGGCTATCATGATCAATGGTCATCCATTGGCGCCTATCTGTCTAGGGAGTGCCAGTTGGACATCTGGACTGCATTCCTAAGTGTCAGGAGTAAGTGACTCATATCTCACCTTGATCAACCAATCAGGGACCGGTAGGGTCGAGTAACCCACGTGGGACTCTGATGCCCATGGAACTTTCAGCCAATCAATGAGCTGAAGTTCCTCCAGGTAAGAACAGGCAACACAGAGAGCCTGAGAGATTCAGATTCAGATTCAGATTCAACAAGATTCAGTAAGATTCTGGAGAGGATTCTATGGACTGTTCTAAAGGGAATTCAAAGGAGAATCCCAAGGGCAGGACATTCTCGCAGCCCGCCTCCTGACCATCCTGAGACTCAGCCCGGACAACCACGGAACGGCCAGTGTGTCCGAGTGCCAGAACTTTCCTTTGTTCTAAGAGTCTAGAGTGGAGGTTGCCAGAGAGTAACCAGCAGCAGGCCTCGTGAACAGGTCAGAACTGTGGACAGCTGAATCACTATTCAGAACTAGCTCTTCATCAGGAACGAACCGGTCCTCTTCCTGACCTGCTGGGATCCACAGTCATCTTTTCTCCTGTGCACAAACTTTGCTAGTTAAAGCCAACAGTGAGCATCAGCAGCGCACCGTCGCAAGCCGCACAGCACAGCCTGGCACGGAGCCAGAGAGCGCGGATTGGACAGCAACAGCCTGCAACTGTTTCTTTGTGCCCGCAGGAGATCTGAATCCCCAGAAATTGGATGAGTATTCAACTTCAATGCATTACAGCTCGAGAATTCAATTGTTATCCCAACCAGTTGATATCAATTTAATTCCTAAGAGTTATGTACTTGTTTTGAGTATCTAATGTAGAAGTTGTACCCAAGTTCACTTTACGAAACGGTCTTAATGAATGATATACTGAACGTATGTCCTCTTGATATGTGTAACACTTTGTAACTGACTGAATATATATCTTTTGTATTCTGATAACCCTCTCGATAAGATCTGTTAGGTTTACATGCATATTCTATGTAATCATAAATGTATCCTCGTGTATTAGTACCTGTGTGTGCGCGTTGTTTGAGTTATGTGTCATGGTTGGATTCTAAAGCCATCAAAAGAATCAACTTTGTGATTTACTGCTACAATTAATAATTGTCTCAGTAAATGCCCAAACCCTACAGAACTGGTGCCTTCAGAGAGCCACTATGATTACATATTTGGCGTCCCTGAACCGGTTTTCCCTACACGTGTGTGAGAGTAGGGGTGTGGACCCCAGTGTCCCAACTGCTGGTCAGTACAGATCAGGACACTGTGTGTGAGAGTAGGGGTGTGACCCCAGTGACCCCACTGCTGGTCAGGGGTGCTGCTTAGTCGGGGTTCGGTCTCTACTCCCCAAATTCCCTCTCCTCAGTTGTTTGCAGGTGGGATGAAGTGGGGTCCCTGACTGTAAAGTGCTTTGCAGATCCTTTTAGATCAACTTTCCAGAACCCCAAACAAGAGAGTTTGCTTATGAAAAATAATTTTAAAAGTATTTTTAAATTCCTAAGTGATGAGATATACCAGAAACGTTCATATCAGACGGTGCCCAAGACTTCATTCAGCTCTGGTGAGTTAATCATTAACTGAACCCAGTAAATTTATCAAGGGCCACTGAGAGGACAAAGTCCTGCCCTTCAGATCACCAGGAAGAGAGAGAGAGAGAGAGATGGCAGCGTGTAGGAGCTCAGCGCTCAGCCCTGGTGAGTTTTCTCTTGTTCTACCTGTCAGAGTGTCGGTAAGGGAGTCACTGAGGGTCTCTTCTCTGTCACAGAGCACAGCAGCAGCTGGAGAAGTGTCTTCCTGTCTGCTGAGAGTGTGTTCTGTCTGTCAGACACACAGGGTCTGAACTAGGAGAGAAAAACAGATTTTACTTTCACTTTCTCTTGTCAGCGATCAGAGATCGGTAGTGTAAACTCAAGCTGTTTGGGATTCACTAAATATTTTAATAAGGTGTTTATTTAAGGTAGAATGATTGATGTTAAACCTGACTGTGTGCTGATGGTATTGGATTCACACTGTTAGTATTCATGATGCTCAGACATGCTCAGATATGATCGTTTCCTGTTTGTTGCTCAGGGGCCGTGTTTATTGTACAGCTGATAATACCAGAGAGGAATCAGTACAGATGAACAACAGAGGAATTTATTTGGCCCATAATTAGTAGTGATTCCAGGGTCTCATGCAGCTGTTTCTCCTGTCTTGACGGGGCAGCTTGTTCCCTTCCTCAACCCCTCTCTGTGTACAGTAGAGTCCCATGTCCTGACTGAAGGAGCTCATCCAGCTGTGTCTGGAGAGAAGCCAGGGTATCATCTTCAACAACAGGGCTGGGCAGCTTGTTCCCCTCTCCCACCCCTCTCTGTGTACAGTAGAGCCTCCCACTCCTGATTTTAAGTCTTAGTGTTGCTTTGAGTTTCAGTGTTAATTCTGAGGAACTCTGAGGTGTCAATATCTAACTGGTCTTTAATGATGACTGACTGTCACTGAGGATGTTGAATATTTTGTATATATATATGGTTCACTTTCTTCACCCTGTCAGTGTGGGACACTCCCTTCAGACAAAAGAGACTCAGTTCCTCCAGCCTGTCAGTTTCACTGTTTTTAAACTAACATCATGCTAGTAATCTTCAGTGTGGATCACAGTAGGTAGTTTCTAAGCGGTTTGAAACTATACAACACACAGATTTCCCAGCCAGGTGGCTGAGTCCCAAACATGTCTGTATGAAATGTGACATTTTAGACTCACTACTGAAGAATCAGGATGGACTGAATGATTTTACAGTTTTTTACATTTATTTAAAAATAAGGTGGTATAAAGGTTCATTCTGAACACAGGAGTCCCATATATGTCTGAACTGCCACTGGACACTCAGAGTGTTAGTAGGACTCTGCAGGGCCCTCCAGAAGTATTGGCACCCTTGGTAAAGATGAGCAAGGAAGGCGATGGAAAAAAATGTCTGTGTTGTTTATCAGATGAGAGAAATTTGACCTTTCAGTGAGGTTAAATTATTCTAAGAAAAAAAATCCTTATGAAAAATTAACGTACTATTGAGAGAACAGTTAAAAATAAAATATATATATTTTATATAAATTGTAAGAATACAGAATAAGAATGTTGTAAGAATACAGTTTGATTACCTAACATTAACAGAACATTTTTGTATACCACAGAGAATACACAGAAAAATAATCTCAATAATCTGTGATTTTCCTCTCTCACAGGGCAGGGACAAGAGAAAAGATATAGAAAAGTTTTTATCATGAATTTTAAATGGGATGAAGAGGGAAGATATCTGTGATGAGAACTTTATCATGTAAATAATCTGTGATCTTTCTCTCTGACAGGGAGGAGACGGGCTGATTCCCATGAGGCACCACAGCGTCTCTCAGAGATCAGGATTGTGCTGCTGGGGGAGAGAGGGTCTGGGAAGAGCTCAGCAGGAAACACCATCCTGGGCAGAGATGAGTTTGTCACTAAGAGAGTAAATGAGGAGTGTGTGAAGAGACAGGGAGAAGTAGCTGGGAGGCAGATCACTGTGGTCAACACTCCAGGCTGGAATGTGTGGCTGATGTTGAATTTCTATTCTCCACAGCAGGTTAGACAGGAGGTTGTGCGCAGTGTGTCTCTGTGTCCCCCAGGACCCCACGCTCTCCTCCCGGTGATTAATGTGAACTCAGACACAGACTGGAGATCAGTGAAGGAACATCTGGAGCTTCTCAGTGAGAGAGTGTGGAGACACACAATAGTGCTGTTCACCTGGGGGGACACACTGGGAGACACAACCATTGAGCAGCACATTGAGAGAGGAGGAGAGGAGCTCCAGTGGCTGGTGGAGAAGTGTGGGAACAGGTATCATGTTCTCAACAACAACAACAGGGGCGACCGCACTCAGGTCACAGAGCTGCTGGAGAAGATAGAGGACATGGTGGCAGGAAACTATGGGCTGTACTTCACCACTGACATCAAGGAAATAAACACTGAACTGGAGAAATATATCAGACAGAGGGAGGAGGAGAGACTGAGAGAGACAGAGGAGCTGAGACAGAGGTTGGAGGAGAGACAGAGAGAGACTGAGGAGCTGAGACAGAGGGAGGAGAAGAGACAGAGAGAGACAGAGGAGCTGAAGGAGAAGATGAGAAAGACACTGGAGGAAGAGGAGCTGGAGAAAGAGACAGAGGAGCCCAGACTGCCTGTCAAGAGGAGGAACAGTAAAGACCTCATCCCTCCCGACAGTGAGTGTGATCGATGCTGTATTACTGAGTCACTGATCTTACTGCTCATCAGACTGAGAGATTCAACCATCTTGTGTCCTGTTAGGAATTAAAATCGTACTGTGCTCCGCTCTGTACTGCGTTACTAACACAGTGGCACACAGATCTGTGTCTGTTTAAATCCTCTGTGCTGTAATTGAACTGTTTTCTCTCAGGGAGATGAGATTTAATCCATCACACAGCAGCTCAGTCTCTGTAATCTGTTCCTCAAGACTGTCGGACCAACACTCAATCAATCAAGGTTTATTGATCGATGCACGAACAGTACAGCACACAGCGGTGTTGTCAGCATTGAAATCTGCAAGCTCGTTAAAGGCTCGTTAAGAGGGATGGAAGAGTTGGAGGACAGGAATTTATAGGGGTTAACATTGGGATACAACGGATTACACAACTGCAATTCACAGATTGTGTGGAAGTAACACAAGGATAGGAGGTATTTAGGTGTCCTGACAGTAGTAGGGTACAGGGTAGGAGGTATTTAGTGCTCTTCGTAGGTGTCCTGAGAGTGCCAGTGCCCCCTGTCAGTTCAAGGAGGTAACTGCAGGTGTCTGCTGTGGTTGGCTGTTCAGCAGTCTTACTGCCTGGGGGAAGAAGCTGTTCTGACACCTGGTGGTCTTGGTCTGATACTTCAGTACCGTTTTCCAGATGGTAGTAGAGAGAGCAAGTTGTGTTTAGGGTGACTGGGGTCCCTGAGGATGGACCTGGCCTTCTTGAGGCATCTAACACAGTAGATATCCTCTGTGTTCAGTAGCGCAGCCGGTAGTGTTCTGAGCCAGTGTCACCACCCTCTGGAGGACCCTGAGCTCGTGGGCGGAGCAGTTACCACACCAGGCAGTGGTGCAGCCGGTTAGGATGCTCTCAGTGGTGCAGCTGTAGAAGCTGGTCAGGATGTGTGAAGGCAGGCTGAACTTCTTCAGTCTGGGGAAAAAGAACAGGCGCTGTCTTGTCAACGGGGTTGGTGTGGTAGGTCCAGGTCTGATCGTCCCGGAGCTTGGTGATGAGCCTTGAGGGTACGATGGTGTTGAATGCTGAGCTGTAATCAACAACAACATTCTCACATACGTTTCTCTCTCGTCCAGGTGGGAGAGGGCAGTGTGTAGACCAGGGGTGATGGCCTCCTCAGTTGATCTGTTAGTGTCAAAGGCAGCTCTGAAGTCCAGCAGGACAGGAGTGGGTGAAAGAGCCCATCAGCAGATCATTAGAACCCCAGACAAGAGCTGTTTCTGTACATCAGTCTAAAGGACTCGTCACAGCTTGTCTGCAGATCAGTGAGTCTGTGACTGAACAGCAGGAGCCTTTTGTAGAATCTGTGTCAAACAGGGTGAGATGGAGAATTACTGAACAGAGTGAAATACCAGCAGGATGATTGCACTGGACTGCACTCTCCTAGAGTGCTGTTCTTCACTGGAGTGAAGAGATTATCTCTCCTTCTTCAATTAACGTCCTTCTACACTCTGCCCCTGTAACAGTACAGTACTGCAGCATGACTGTTGTTGCTTGAGGCCAGTATATAAACACAGACTTTTCAGATGAAACTTGAGTCACTTTGAAAAAATAGATCTGACACAAGGAAAAATCATGAACAGCAGGTAAAACTATGTAGTTAGTTGATACTCAAGGTTAATTCCCAGATGTTCATTCTGTAAGATTCCTTCATAATGACTTTTAAGTTTTGACTCTTGAGCAAACTGAACCCTTCTTGTATGTGGAGAGGTTGGTCTCCTCTCATGTGTCACCTCCCTGATGCTCCTGTCTCTCCTCCTGTTGCAGTGAGTGAAGTTGAACCCAGACTCCAGCCCCGCCCCTCTGAGCTGAGACTGGTGCTGCTGGGCAGGACTGGTGCTGGGAAGAGCGCAGCAGGAAACACCATCCTGGGCTCAGAGGAGTTTCCCTCTGAAGCCAGCAGCTCCGCGGTCACTCAGGAGAGCCGGAAGAGGACAGGACAAGTGTCCGGGAGACGGGTGACTGTGGTGGACACTCCAGACTGGCTCCACGACGGACTGTCTGAGGGGGACAGGAGACGGGATGTGGGGCTCTGTGTTAACCTGTCTGCCCCGGGACCCCACGCCTTCCTCCTGGTGACCCCGCTGGGCCGATCCACAGGGGAGGAGAGGAGGACACTGGAGACAGTCCTGGAGATATTCGGGGAGAGAGCCCTGGGACACACCATGGTCCTGCTCACCCACGCTGATGAGCTGACCAGCAGGACGCTGGAGGAGTCTGTGCACACAGGCAGCAGGGAGCTCCAGTGGCTCCTGGAGAAGTGTGGGAACAGGTATCACGCCCTCAACAACAAGGACAGGGGCAGCACTCAGGTCACAGAGCTGCTGGAGAAGATAGAGGAGCTGGTAGCAGGAAACAAGGGCAGCTACTACAGCACTGAGACGTACCAGGAGGCCGAGTCCCAGATCAGACAGAGGCAACTGCAGATCCTGAGGGAGAGAGAGGAGAGCAAACAGAGGGAGGAGGAGAGACTGAGGGAGAAGCACCAGAAGGAGCTGCAGAACTTCCTCTGCAGGACGGAGGAGGAGATCCAGACACGAGTGGAGAAGATCAGAGCGCTGGAGGAGCAGATAGCAGAGATGGAGGAGAGGCTGAGGGAGGAGAGGGATGAGGGGAGGAGGAGAGAGCTGGAGGAGGAGCTGAGGAGAGCGAGAGGGGAGAGAGAGAGGCTGCAGAGAGAGATGGAGGAGGTGAGAGAGGATCAGGAGAGGGAGAGGAGAAAGAGAGAGGAGACACACAGGAGGGAGATTGAGGAGGTCAGGCAGCACTATGAGGTAAAGGCCAGAGAGGAGGCAGAGAGACACCTGGACCTGGTGAAGCCGCACTTCAGCACAGGAGCAGTGATACTGGGAGCAGGACTGGGGGCAGCAATAGGGGCCCTAGCAGGAGCCCTGAGGGGCCCAGCAGGAGCAGCAGCAGGAACAGTGATAGGAGCTGCAGCAGGAGCTCAGATAGGAGCTTTACTGGAAGGAGAAACCAGAGCAGCACAGACTCACACACAAGAGCGCACACAGCCCGCAGACACACAAGAGCGCACACAGCCTGCAGACACACAAGAGCACACACAGTAGTCACAACGTAGTCTCACACACAACCTGAAGGCACTCAAGAATACATAACCCTCAGACACATAGAGAACACACACAATGAGCAGACACACACAGCCCGCAGACACACACAGCCCACAGACAGGAGAGAGAAACAGACAGGAGAACGAGGAGCTGAGAGAGAGCTGAAGACACTGAGACAGGAGCAGGAGAGGGAGAGGAGGAGCTCAGGCAGTGTTATCGGAGTGACAGAGAGACACAGACGGACACTGCCGCAGGTCAGTCACTGATCCACACAGTCTTTCCCAGCGGGAGAGGAAGACCGGATACTTCCTGGACACAGAGTGAGGACTCTCCACTGAAACACTGATCTCTTCCTCGTAAGAGATCCGACTCACTGAAAACCAGCCCTTAGTGTCCCACGTGAAGAACACTAATTTTAAATAATGTTCTATATTGATCATGTTTGTATTTTGCTATTCTTTGTGTATATATATAAATGTCATGAAAACACTTGGATATAATTCTGACATTGTATATTTGTATGTAACAGAATATATTGTAGCATTTTTTTTTCCTTATAAAATATACTTTATTCCGAAAAAAAAACACATCTCAAAAAGAAAACATCTCACACAGTAACACTCCACAAATTCAAACAACGGCGGAACGGCGGTGATAGTCCGTTATCAATCCATGCAAGGGTGGGCGGATTTGCGCTATTATGAGTGTCCCTCCAAACCCTACCACTTGCTGTATCCCATTAATCCCTGTACAGGGTCCATAGGCCTTTCCAGCGCTCCTTTGCCGTGGGGAAACCCCATTTAGCAACGTCGCGCTTCATCCTCCTCCTGAGGTCCGCCAGGATCCTCTCCTCCAGCTCCCTCGCTCCCCACTTGTTGTTGTGCCGGATGAGATTGTTCCTCGCGTCCCACAGGCCTTTCTTTGTGAGGGACAGCAGCAGCCACATCAGGAACTGCGTCCCCCTGTCCAGTCCGGTAGGTGCCAGCCCCAGCAGAACGTACTGGTAACTGAGCACCGCACCCGTCCCCAGGAGTTGCATGGTGTTGTCCATTCTGCCCCACACCGCCTTGGCGAAGGGGCAGCTCCAGAACACGTGCTCCTGAGTCTCCTCGGCGAAACACGTGTCCCGGGGGCAATGCGGGTTCCTGGTAAGCGAGTGTCTGTAGAGGACCTCTCTGGTAGCCAGTCTCTTGTGTACGGCCATCCAGTTGAGGTCCTTCAGTTCGTTGTCCAGTTCTTTAGGCTGCGTCCTTTCCCAGACTTGTCTGGGAACTCGCAGCCTTTCGTCGGCGACCAGATGCCCCCTCACCTCTTTGTACAGAGCTCTGTGGTTGGTGCAGAGCTCTGGCTGTCTCGTGGCCTCGTACCTCCTGCTCCACTTGACAGCGTGGGTGTAGAACTTTGGTCGCCTCTCTGCCTTGGGCCCAGTGTTTGACCACTGGACCAAGTGCCTCATCGGGATGGAGAGCCACAGCCTGACAAAGTACTGGTACTTGTGGCTGATGGGCTCCCGCAGCGCCCGACAGAGGTTGCAGTAAAAAATGCAGTCGAGTTTCAGGGGGAAATGTGGGACATCTCGACCCCCTTCCTCGACCGGCTGACACATCCGGTTTCTCGTGATGTACTCGTACTTGCCGCCCCAGACAAAGCCAAAGATCATCCCTTGCAGCGCTCGTCTGAGTCTGGCCGGCAGCGGGTACACCACCGCCAGGTAAACCAAAGCCGGCAGGACGTCTGCTTTCAACACCATCACTTTCCCTGTGTAGGACAGCGACCGCGTTTTCCACAGACCCAGCTTCGCGTTCACCTTGGCGATCCTCTCAGTCCAGTTGTTGGTCTCGTTGTCCTGGCTCTGGAAGGAAACCCCCAGTATTCTGAGGGGCTCCGTGCAGAGCTCGAGACCCTCCGGCGCCGTCGTCCTGTGCTTCCAGGGCCCGAAGAACTTCAGTTTGCTCTTTCGGCGGTTGAGCTTCGACCCCGAGGCTCTGGAGTATTGCTCCATGACCTGCAGGGCCCTCCTCAACCCCCTGTCCGACCTCAGGAACAGCGTCGTGTCGTCGGCGTACTGGGAGATCTTCAGGGTTTCCCCCGCGCCTCCCGGTATCTCCAGGCCGTCGATGACGGGGTCCCGTCTCACCGCCTCTGCTAAGGGCTCTGTGAAGAGAACATAGAGAAGGGGTGAAAGGGGGCAGCCCCATCGTACTCCGGATTCCTGGGGAATGAAATCCCCCAGGTTTCCGTTCACGTTCACTCTGCTGCCCACGTCAGAGTACAGAATCTGAATCCAGCGGCTGAAACTCTCTCCGAAACCGAAGCGTTCCAGCACCCTGAACAGATAGCTGTGGTTCACTCTGTCGAAGGCTTTCTCCTGGTCCAGGCAGACCACCATCATGGGCACGTTCCGGTCCTCGGCCCAGGCGATGGCGTCTCTGGTCAGCTGGAGGTTCCAGCTGACGGATCGCCCCTCCACCCCACACGTCTGGTCGCTGTGGATGATGTGGGGGAGGGCGGTTCTCAGTCTGCCGGTCAGGAGCTTGGACAGGATCTTTACGTCCACGCAGAGCATCGTGATCGGCCTCCAGTTTTTGAGGTCGGCGGCGTCTCCTCCCTTGAAGAGCAGGGAGATGACGCCCTCCCTCATGGTGTTTCCGAGTTTCCCCCGGCGGAAGATCTCCTGCGCCACTTCCACCAGATCTGCCGCCAGGGTGTCCCAGAAGCAGGTGTAGAATTCCTTGGGGAGTCCGTCCGGCCCCGGCACCTTGCCATTCTCCATGGACAAGAGCGCCGCCTTCAGCTCCTCGGCCGTGATCGGACCCTCCAAGTCCTCCCTCACCTCCTCCGGTACTCGTGCCGTCAGCCCCTCCAGAAAAGCATCGCCTGCCTCCACCTCCGTCTGCTTTTCTGAAAAGAGCTCCGTGTAGAAAGCGGTGGCCGCTTCTACTTTGTCGCTCTCGTCCAGCACTTCCTCTCCATCTCCCCGTCTCAGGCTGTGGATCACCCTCTTTTTCTGGGCTCCCCGGACCTGGTTGAAGAAATAGGAGGAACAGGTTTCATTATTTTCAGAATGCTCCCTCTGTGCCTTGACGAGGAAAGCCTTGGCTTTCTCGGTGTGCAGTTTGCGGAGCCTCTCCTTCAGGTCCCGTGCCCGGGCTGAATTGAAGGCTCCTCCCCCGTTAGCCGAGCTGTACTCCTCCTCGAGTTGCCTCTGGAGTCGTGCAGCTTCCTTCCTCTCCCTGGCCGCCTTCCGTTTGCAGTACGTCTGCGCCAGGGTACGGGTCCTGTCCTTCACCGACTCCCACCATTCCACCACGGAGCTGTAGCCGTCTCTCAGGTCTCCCCAGCTCGCGTAGTCTTTCCGGAACAGTGCCCTGAAGTCGTCTTCCTCCAGTATCTCCCGGTTCAGCTTCCAGTACCCACGACCGAATGCCGGCAGGCTGGTGTTAGCCACCACCGTCAAGCGCTCGTGGTCGGAATACCACGCCGGGGACACCGTCGCCGACTCCAGGGAGCAGGTCGTGTGCAGGAAGATGTAGTCCAGGCAGCTGCACACTCCCCGGGAGTTTTTCCAGGTCGGTCCGGCGTCGTTCGGGCGGCACCGTCTGAAGCCGTCTACTAGGGAGAACTGCTTGAGTAGCGACTCCAGCTCTGCCGAGCTAGCGTCGCTCCCCTTCTCCCGGTCGACGTTGAAGTCCCCGCCGAGCACCACCTGTCTGTTAGTGGTGCAGCAGCTGGCCAGGTCAGCAAACACTTCCTTCCGGATAGAGGGTTCCGTCGGAGCATAGACGTTAATCGCTCTCAACTTCTGCCCCCTCCAGTCGATGTCTGCGACCAGGATCCGGCCCTGCACCACCGAGAAGGAGGAAACCAGCGTCATCTCTGGGTTTCCGAGGAGGATTCCCACTCCGGAAGAGTGGACCCCTCCTACGGTCCAGCATGATTCTCCCTTCGTCCATTCCCTGGTGAATGTCAGCTTGTCGCTTTCATCCTTCAGGTGGACCTCCTGTAAGAAACAAACTGAGAAAGGCTTTGAGGCCAGATCATGAAAGACTCCCCGTCTTTTCACTGGGTCTCTCAGCCCTCTCACGTTAGTAGTTAAGAAGGTTAGTTTCACAGTCATGGTTAAACTAGTGAAAGTTAAACCTCCTCTCTGTACTTACAGTAGAAACTTGGGAGTCTACATCTGGGCACTGTTTAGCCTAGATGTAACTCCTCTCGTTCGGGTCCTGGGGGGAATATGCTGGGCTCCCTCCAGGTTTCGCTGGGGACTGAAAAGTAAACATGCTGGACAGGTCCAGCCCTACCATCAGTCCGGGCTCCAGGGCGGCTTCGAAATAATCCTCGTCGTCCTCGAGGATACTCTCCACCACCGCTTCAGGGAGGCTCCTTTCTTCCCTCTCTCGGGGAGTTTCGGGGGCCTCCATTTTCTCCTGGGCCTCGGGGGAAGGGGGCTCCAATTCCTGGGCTGCCTCTTCCTGTTGTTCCTGGGCCTCGGGGGAGGGGGTTACCTCTTCCTGGGCTGCCTCCTCCTTTTGTCCCTGGGCCTCGGGGGAGGGGGTTACCTCTTCCTGGGCTGCCTCCTCCTTTTGTCCCTGGGCCTCGGGGGAGGGGGTTACCTCTTCCTGGGCTGCCTCCTCCTTTTGTCCGTGGGACTCGGGGGAGGGGGGTTCCGTTTCCTGGGCCTCGGGGGGGAGGGTTTCCATTTCCTGGAGCGCCTCCTCCGGTTGTTCCTGGGCCTGGAGGGAAGAAAGTTCCGTCTCCTCTAGGACGAGGAAACGGTTTTCCCTTACCACTCTCTTTTTCTGTCCTTCCGAAGGTGGGTCCGCCCTGGGTCTCTTCTCCCGCTTGCGCTTTCCCTTTTTGCTGGGAGTTATCCAGGGCCCTTCCTCCGGTCGGCCATCTTGTCCCTCTTCCTGGCGGCCATCTTGTGGCACCGATGCGGCTGGGGGTGTGGCCTCGGCAGTTTCGGGTCTCAGCGGGGGAGGTGCGGGTTCTTTGTTCTCAGCCCTCTCCCTTTGTCTGGAGACCGGTTTCTGCCTGCCGGCTTCCACCACCTGCGCAAACGAAGGTTTGCTTACCTTGCATTGGCGAAGGAGGTGTCCCTCGGCGCCGCATCCGTCACACTTTTTGGCTGCCCGGCAGGTTTTTGCCAGGTGCCCGTCCTCATTGCAGTTGTGACATCTGACGATGTCACATGTATTTGTCTTGTGGCCGGACCGTCTGCACTTGCTGCAGAAATCCGGCATCCTGGGGTAGTAGAGGTACCCCCTGTCGGCTCCGATGCTGAAGCGAGCCGGGGGGTGCTGGAAACCGTCAACGCCCTCTGGGTCCTCCTTCAGGAGGACTCGGTACTGGCGTTTGCCGTACCAGACGCCTTCGTCCCTGACCTCTGTCGGTTTTCCCACTACGGTTACATACCTCCCTAGGTACGCTGTTACCCGCTCCGCTGGTACGTAGGGATTGTACGTGCAAACCGTAATGGTCCTCTGGTTCGTCTTCCTCATAGGCTCCGGCCTGAAATCAGAGAAACCAGGGTGCTTACCTTTCTCCCTGACCAGTCTCGTTGCCTTTTCGTACGCCGCGTCCGTGGCCATGTAGGCCTCCATGTATCTCTCTGCCTTGTTGTCCTGGAGGCAGTAGAGATCGCCGGCCACCAACTGCAAGATCCCTCGCAGGAAGGTCATGAAAAAGGCCTTTGCAGTCGGCATCGGCTCCGTCTTCTTTGTCCAGTGGAAACGGATCAAAGTCCTCTTGTCTGCCATCTCTGAGGGAGAAAAAAGGGAACAAAAGGAGGGAAAGGGAGAGAGCAAAAGGAGCAGCGAGCCCTGGCCTTTGTCCTTGTGGGCAAAGCCCAGCTAGGTGCAGGCGCAGGAGGAGAGAGAGAGAGGAGAGCGGAAAGTGCTTCCGGGTCTCGAGGTGGAAAGCAAGCACCGCGGGCAGGCCACGTGTACCTACTCCCAGCCAAGAGGCCAAGGAGGCAGAGAGAGAGGGAGAGAGAGAGAGAGAGCGAGAGAGAGAGGGAGCGGATAGCGCTTCCGAGTCTCGAGGAAGAAAGCAGGCACCGCGGGCAGGCCACGTGTACCCACTTCCAGCCAAGAGGCCAAGGAGGCGGAGCAAGAGAAAGGGGGAGGGGAGAGGAGAGGAGAGAGCAGAGAGAGAGAACGTTGATGCCGGATTCCACCCAGCTCAGCTGCTGCTTGGCCTTAACCCCCTAGGCTCAACCTAGAGCGATACCAGCTCAAGCACTCTTCAGAATCTTCGATCGCCTTCTAGACCTCTGGCAAGACAAGAACTGCGGGCATGCCACTTGAACTTGATCTTAGCCAAAAGGCCAGTGGAGACGCAATAAACGAACCAGGCTTTATTCTTTATCAACCACAGAGTATACACACACATGACGGAACACGTACACATCTTTAGGGTGGTAATTACTTAACGACTTAACAACAAGCTATACAGTACACTTATAAGACACTACTATGACATTATTACACAGGTAGGGTCAGCCGCTGGTCATCGTGCTGACCCTCAGACTCTCCCTGGCTACAACTCCCAGCATGCCCAGCGGTACTATGAGCGACTAGGGGCGCTTCCTCCTCACAACCGGGTGTTACAGTATGTGTATGTGTATATGTGTACTTTATTCTCCTGAGCCCATAATCAAAGAGCAGAACCGGCTCGTCCGGCAACTGGGACTTTATATCTCGCAACGGCGACTTACAATCTCAGAATCGCGACTTTATTTCTGGTCATTGGGACTTTATATCTCTCAATTCCGAGTCAGAAAAGTAATAATTTCGAGATCTAAAGCCGAAACGGCGAGAAACCGTGGCGCGTTTTTTTTTCTTTCCACTCCCTGGCGGACACGGCTTCCACAGAGGAGCGAGAGAAATGGACTTTAATGCTTTTATATCGACTTTATTCTCCTGAGCCGATCCTCTCGGGGCGGTTTTATTCCCAGCTGAGGAGCCGCTCCTGTCCTGGAAATCCCGGGAAGGACTGCGAATCCCCTCCTGTGGGCTGGGAGGCTCCTTCCGGGTGTTTCCGCAGATGAGGGGAGTCCTGGTGTCCTGGGAAAAGGCCCCCTGTGCTGCGGGCGTCTCCGAGAGAAACGGGCTGTTTGTGTGGGAAGATGCTCTTTCCTCAGGAGGGGAAGAGCCGAGCGGGAAGGAAAGTTCTGGAAGTGCGTCTCCTCTCCGGCTGCTCCAGTCCCAGTGACGGCGACACCGGGACGGGACAGGAGGGACGAGCGGGTCCTCTTTCCCACATGGGGGATTAGTGGGGTTTGTTAGGACACAGGACAGAGAGAGAGAGAAAAGGACACCAGTGGGAGAGAGTCCTGAAGCTCTCAGGTCTGGTCTTGATCCGGGTTGGTCCCAGTCCCAGTTTACACTGGTTTACAATGTGGGACTTCTACCCTGACACGACCCCACAGGTGTCTCCACAGGAGACGGGAGTCCTGTAACGTGTAACCCTACAATATTTGATCTCCTGACTGTCTGTTATTCTCCCCAGTATAATCCTCCCAGTCTGGTATGAAATACCAGCTCCTGTCAGTCAGCTCTGTTACAACAGGCAGGATCCCTTTAGTCCTGCAGGGCTTGATTCCGATTTTTATTCAACTACTTCTCTCATAATCACCTTTGTTTTCCAACAGCGTTTCTGTATCATTCTAAAGAAGCGAACAGTACGTTTCTACTGCTGTACTTCAGCTGGAAGGAGGTAAAAACACACGTTCCTGTTTCTCTTCAATACCTGGTCCTCTAGGCTGGTCCTCTGTCACATCAGCTAAAAAGTCACTTTTTAGTCCTGAAACTGCTGGACGAATCTCTGTTCTCATCACATCGCAAACTGGAACCACAGCACCTCCAGCGAGCCTGTCGAAGCCAATACCGCCCTGCTCCTCAGAGAAAGAGTCTCTCTTTTCCCCAGTGACTCACTGTCGGTGCTGCTCTTTCCCTGAATCTGTCCTCACTCGTCCCCTGAGCCGAGCAGTGAGCACAAGCGAGTAAAACTGTGTCAGAGGAGCGAGTGTCTGTGGGGGTCGCTGGTGTCTGTGTGTGTGGAGTCTGCGTGTTCCTGCTGGGGGGTCGCTGGTGTCTGATTGTGTGGAGTCTGCGTGTTCCTGCTGTAGGTCGCTGGTGTCTGTGTGTGTGGAGTCTGTGTGTTCCTGCTGGGGGTTGCTGGTGTCTGTGTGTGTGCAGTCTGCGTGTTCCTGCTGGGGGTCGCTGGTGCTGGTGTCTGTGTGTGTGGAGTCTGTGTGTTCCTGCTGGGGGTTGCTGGTGTCTGTGTGTGTGCAGTCTGCGTGTTCCTGCTGGGGGGTCGCTGGTGTCTGATTGTGTGGAGTCTGTGTGTTCCTGCTGGGGGTCACTGGTGTCTGTGTGTGTGGAGTCTGTGTGTTCCTGCTGGGGGTTGCTGGCGCTGGCGTCTGTGTGTGTGGAGTCTGCGTGTTCCTGCTGTGGGTTGCTGGCGCTGGTGTCTGTGTGTGTGGAGTCTGCGTGTTCCTGCTGGGGGTCGCTGGTGTCTGTGTGTGTGGAGTCTGCGTGTTCCTGCTGGGGGTCGCTGGTGCTGGTGTCTGTGTGTGGAGTCTGCGTGTTCCTGCTGGGTATCGCTGGTGCTGGTGTCTGTGTGTGTGGAGTCTGTGTGTTCCTGCTGGGGGTCGCTGGCGCTGGTGTCTGTGTGTGTGGAGTCTGCGTGTTCCTGCTGGGGGTCGCTGGTGTCTGTGTGTGTGGAGTCTGCGTGTTCCTGCTGTGGGTTGCTGGCGCTGCTGTCTGTGTGTGTGGAGTCTGCGTGTTCCTGCTGTAGGTCGCTGGTACTGGTGTCTGTGTGAAATGACTGCTATCCTTCCTGACGGTTAGAGATCAACTCCGCAGCCTGATGGTCCTGCTGTCTCGACCCGGTCCACTCTGTCGGGACCAAACCAGGTAGCCAAGAGAGCTGGATCGGCCAGATTAAACCGGGTCACTGTTCCTGAAAGAGCACGCAGTAGGTGGGCAGAGACGGGTGGGTGGGGGTCAGGTGTCATTTTACTGAGGGGGGGTGCCACCACCTGTAGCCCTTCAGCGCCCTCTGCTGGGCCACACTGGGAATGACACCCACAGGGTTCAACTCGCTCGTTAATTAGTCGGTCGTTAATTGATCCCGGCTTCATCAGCAGTTTCCTGAGAGGAGCCAGTGTATCGGCTTGTTCCCTCCTCCCACCCCTCTCTGTGTACAGTAGAGCCTCCTGGGCAGCTTGTGAACCCTGGGTCAGTCACTCATAGGGCTTATAACAACCCTACCCGGGGAGGAGGGCTCCCGAGAGCGTCACTCGAGTGTCCCTTTAGCCCATTGGAGGAGAGGGCTGAGGCGGGACGTGGTGGAAGCCCATTGGCTGAGAGGGGACAGGGGGGCGGTCCCTGCGAGAACTCGGGGCAGGTGCGCGTCTCGTTTGAAGTTTGAATTCCTAACGGTCGCTCTTCCCGCCTTTCCCGCTGTGAGGGCTCCTGCCCTGCCGCGGTTTTCCGAGTTTTACCTTATTTTATCATTAATAATTGGTTTTAGTCAGCTTTTTATTAGAATACACAAGATTTCTTTTTTTCCCCGCCCTCATGGACGCCGTGTCTCTGCGTCGCCGAGCTGAAGCCACAGGTCAACCGCGGTTTGAACACGTTTCTATCACTCAATTCGTGTGTTTTAAATATAATGTCGTCTAGAGCAGCAGTTTGTTCTTCACGAACGTAGATATCGGCGTCAAAGAAGTGGAAAAGTGTGCGTTTGCGTTAGTGTCATCAATTATCATATGCTATCAATGTTGTAACGCTAATATAATATAATACTGCGTCAGTATAATCGGTCTGACAGAGTTTTCGCCAGTCTGGGGCTCTTCAGCACGTTTATACACCTGTTAAACTTGACTGAGTCCAAAGTCAACGCGTTTCTGGACGTTTCTGCGCACCGAGAGGACGTTTGCTGTTCGTGTTGGAGACGGAAGATGTTTCCCGGGCTGTGGCGGTGAGTGGCGACTTGTCCCTCCGTTTCTTCATTGAAATCGTTCAGTCCTCAGGCTGATGAGAAAACAGTCATAGGAGTGAGAAAATGTCTGTGGTGAAATTGTGTAAAAGTGTGTCTTTATCATTGAGCTCGACGGGTTTAGGTGAAATTGGGTCAAAAGTGTCGGTTTATCATTGAGCTCGACGGGTTTGAGGTAAAATTGTGTCAAAAGTGTCGGTTTATCATTGAGCTCGACGGGTTTGAGGTAAAATTGTGTCAAAAGTGTCGGTTTATCATTGAGCTCGACGGGTTTGAGGTAAAATTGTGTCAAAAGTGTCGGTTTATCATTGAGCTCGACGGGTTTGAGGTAAAATTGGGTCAAAAGCGTCGGTTTATCATTGAGCTCGACGGGTTTGTGGTGAAACTGCGTAAAATGTCGGTTTATCATTGTAAAATATTGTAAACGTGTCTTTTTATTATATTATTTTATTATTGAGCTCGATGGGTTTGAGGTCAAATTGTGTAAAAATTGTCTTTATCATTGAGTTCAGGGGGTTTGAGGTAAAATTATGTAAAAGTGTCTTATTGTAAAATTCTTTATCATTGTTAAACTGTGTAAAAGTGTTTTTTTATCATTTTTTTATCATTGAGGTGAAATTGTGTAAAACTGTCTTTTATCATTGTTTGATAGAGGGTGTTTGAGGTAAAAGTGTCTGTTTGATGCGGCGGGGGGGCCGGGCACGGCAGATGGGCTGTGGCTGAGTGTGTGGGGGTGTGTGAGGATGGGGGAGTGGGGGTGTGTGTGTAGGTGGGGCTGTGGGGGGGTGTGTGTGTAGGTGGGGCTGTGGGGGGGTGTGTGTGGGGTTGTGTGCGGATGGGGGTGTGTGTGCAGGTGGGGCTGTGGCTGAGTGTGTGGGGGTGTGTGTGTGGGTGGGGCTGTGGCTGAGTGTGTGGGGGTGTGTGTGAGGATGGGGGAGTGGGGGTGTTTGTGTGGGTGGGGCTGTGGTCCGGCCAAGAACTAAAACTCAGATAGTCTTCAGACACTCACAGTATGTAGATGTTTTCTGATTTGTCTGTTGTGAGTGTCTTCAGATTGTGTCTGATTTTTAGTTTTTTCCCATTAATTTTTTAAGGGAGGGTCACGGAGACCCCTTTGCCCCCATCTTGATTAAAATGAAACGCGTGTTTCATGAAATAGTTATTTTTCACAATCTGGCCATGCCAGACAGAATCCACGTTCACTGTGCGTAAATATAGTGAAGAGAGAGATGCGATAACAACCTTTGTACCTTTGTACCTGAATCTGCGCCCTACAGGACCGCACACAGCACGAACATGTGGTGATGTTCAGAAATATAAAAAATGTCAAGATAATGCCAATAATATTTGTTCAAAGGAAACTGATGGCGCCAGCTGGGTTTGAACACTCGACCTCAGTTCAGCGATCACGCCACCGAGGCAGTGGAGTGACCAGCACTGAAACAACACAGTGCGTGAATATAGTTAGACCGTCCATCATTCCTGTAGATACTGTATGCGCTTCCATCTTATACTCCCTATTAACCCAGTTCTAAAAGTGTGCTTGTTTACTCCGGTATCGAGCGTATCTGCAGACAAGCTTGAAACTGTCACTTCTCTCACAGAGCACTGTCTACTGTATAAACGTCCGGTATCGTGGTCAGAGGGAGCAAGGAGCACGTGAAAACGTTTCTGAAATAACCACATGTAAGACTTTGGTGCTTAAAATGTTCAGGGAGAAATGGAAGACTGGTGTGTATTTTGTCTTTAAAATACCGAGACATAATATGTTTATGTTCCTAAATTAATATCGTTTATGACCTTCAGATGCGTTATGCTCCTATTCCTTTTATGCTCAACTACTAAAATTTCCCTTTAGTGGTAAAATTCCATATAAATATTCAATACTAAGCGGATTAAAATGTGCACAGTAAAGAGATCAAATGATGAAATCTTTCCACGACCGACCAACGCACCACGAGCGCCCCTGTCGGTCATTTTGGCCGGCCAATCACGTACCGCGGTATGACGTAATGATTTGCGAGGTAAGTGTGTTTGAGGTGAATTTGTGTCAAATAATTAATTGCTTACACTTATATAGCGCCTTTCTGGGCACTCCACTCAACGCGCTTTACAGGATATGAGGACTCCCCTCCACCAACACCGAGGTAAGTGTGTCTTTTTTTTTGTAAGTGTGACGGGTTTGAGGTGAAATTGTGTAAAAGTTTCTTTTTGTCATTGAGCTTGGAGGGTTTGTGGTGAAATTGTGTAAAAGTGTCTTTTTATCATTGAGTTCGGGGTGTTAAACTTTATTTTATATAGCGCTTTACAGGATGACAATAACAATAAATAAGAAGAATACACAAGATACAACACACAGAGGAGACTTTGGAAGGTGGTACTAAGAAGAGCAGAGGGGTGAAGAATGGAACCAGTTCAGTAAAGGCTTTTCTGAAGAAGAGGGTTTGGAGTCTGGATCTGAAGGAGTTTAGAGAAGGTGAGTCTCTGATATCCTTGGGGAGAGAGTTCCAGAGCTTGGGTGCAGAACAGGAGAAGCCCCTGTCACCCCAAGAGTGTAGAGGGGCTTGGGGGACAGTAAGGAGAACAGAATTAGCAGAGCGAAGGTTGTGAGGTAGAGAGTAGGGCGATAATAGTTCAGACAGGTACTGAGGTGCCAAGCCATGCAGAGCCTTACAGGTGAGCGTGAGGATTTTAAAGTCCACACAGAATTTAACTGGATGCCAGTGCAGGGACTCCAGGATAGGAGTGATGTGGTCACTTGCACCAGACCTGGTCAGGATTCTGGCTGCTGAGGTTTGGACAGACTGCAGTTTGTTCAGAGTAGATTTTGATACCCCTGCAAGTAGAGCATTACAGTAGTGAATTTGAGAGAATACAAATGTGTTGATCAGCTTTTCAGCCACAGTTAGTGATAGCATAGGGGGTAGTCTAGCGATATTTCTAAGGTGGAAAAACACGTTTTGACGATATGCTGCACATGTGGGTCGAATGTTAAGCCAGAATCTAATATAACTCCAAGGTTTTCAATTTTGATTGAAGCTCAAGTACAGAGCCATCTACAGACAGGGTTACAGGACTGGCTTTACGAAGTTGATGGGGGGTGCCAATAAGCATGATTCAGTCTTGTCACAGTTAAGATGAAGGACGCTTTGAGTCATCCAACTTTTTACGTCAGAGATGCAATTAGATAGAATAGAGACAGCCACATCAGTGTCAGGTTTGGTATGGATGTATAGTTGAGTATCATCAGCGTAAAAATGAAAGCTGAGGCCATGTGATCTTAAAAGCTGACCAAGTAGGAACATGTAAATGCTGAAGAGCAAGGGGCCCCGTATTGAGCTCTGAGGAACACCAGACTTGACAAGACCAATTTCAGACCTGTACCCATTGAGAGAGATAAAGTGACAGCGATCGGTGAGGTAAGATTTGAACCATTTGAGGGCAGTGTCAGAAACTCCAAACACAGTCTCAGGACGAGAAAGTAAGATGTCATGGTCAGCAGTGTCAGAAGCAGCACTGAGATCAAGAAGGATAAGTATAGAGAGGGAACCAGAATCAGAAGCTATTAGATGATCGGTGGTGATGTAACTGGAGTGTGACAGCACGTTCTAGACTTTTAGGAAGAAAGGGTCAGTTGGAGGTGAAAATTAAGATTGTCGAGAGCCATGTTAGGCTTTTTTGGCAAGGGGGTAATGGCAGCAGTTTTGAGGACCGTTGGTATAACACCAGTGCTCATGGATTCATGTATAATATTGAGGACAATGGGACAGAGAGAAGAGAAACAGGACTGAAATAAAGTGGTGGGAATGGGATCTAAAATAGATGTGGTGGGTTTCATGCGTCTAACTAGTTTGTTGAGGGATGCTGAGTCAAGAAGAGAGAAGCTGGAGAGAAGGGAACCAGAGAAGTTGGATGAGGAGGGAGGAGGTATGGAAATGATATGTGCAGTGGAGAGAATGTGATGTGCGTGTTGAAGATAAAATTGTGCAGAAAATGTTTTATCATTGAGCTCAGGGGGTTTTGTGGTGAAATTGTGTAAAAGTGTCTATCAATGAGCTCGGGGGGTTTGTGGTAAAGTTGTGTAAAAGTGTCTGTTTATTATTGTGCTCCAGGGGTTTTTGGTGAATTTGTGTAAAAGTGTCTTTTATTGAGCTCGGGCTGTTTGAGGTGAAATTGTGTAAAAGTGTCTATCAATGAGCTCGGGGGGTTTGTGGTGAAATTGTGTAAAAGTGTCTTTATCTTTGAGCTCGCGGTATTTGTAGTAAAATTGCGTAAAAGTGTCTTTTCATTGTGCTCGGGGGGGTTGTGGTGAAATTGTGTAAATGTGTATTTTTATCATTGTGGTCGGGGGGTTTGAGGTAAAATTGTGTAAAAGTGTCTATCATTGAGCTTGGGGGGTTTGTGGTGAAATTGTGTAAAAGTGTCTATCATTGTGCTCGAAGGGTTTGTGGTGAAATTGTGTAAAAGTATCTTTATCATTGTGTTCGAGGGGTTTGTGGTGACATTCTGTAAAAGTGTCTTTTTATCATTGAGCTCGGGGGGTTGTAAAATTGTATAAAAGTGTCTATCATTGAGTTCGGGGGGTTTGTGGTAAAGTTGTGTAAAAGTGTCTTTTTCACTGTGCTCTGGGGGTTTGTGGTGAAATTATGTAAAAGTGTCTTTTTATTATTGTGCTCCAGGGGTTTGTGGTGAATTTGTGTAAAAGTGTCTTTTATTGAGCTCGGGGGGTTTGAGGTGAAATTGTGTAAAAGTGTCTTTTATTGAGCTCGGGGGGTTTGAGGTGAAATCGTGTAAAAGTGTCTTTTTATCTTTATGCTCACGGTGTTTGAAGTGAAATCGTCCAAAAGTGTCTATTAATGAGCTCGGGGGGTTTGTGGTGAAATTGTGTAAAAGTGTCTGTTTATCATTGAGGTAAAATTGTGTCAAATTTTTTATCATTGAGCTCGGGGTTTTTTTGGAGAAATTGTGTAAAAGTGTTTATCATTGAGCTTGGGGGGTTTGTGGTGAAATTGTATACAACTGTATTTTTATTATTGTGCTTGGGGGGGTTGTGGTAAAATTGTGTAAAATTGTTTATCATTGAGCTCGGGGTTTTTTTTGGAGAAATTGTGTAAAAGTGTTTATCATTGAGCTTGGGGGGTTTGTGGTGAAATTGTATACAACTGTATTTTTATTATTGTGCTTGGGGGGGTTGTGGTAAAATTGTGTTAAATTTTTTATCATTGTGCTCGTGGTGTTTTGTGGTGAAATTGTGTAAAAGTGTCTATCATTGAGCTCGGGGGTTTGTGGTGAAATTGTGTAAAAGTCTCTTTATCATTGTGCTTATGGGGTTGTGAAGATATTGTGGTTTTTGGGTGTCAAAGTCTTATTGTTCACACGTTGCTGCTGTGATATGGCCTTTCACCTGTAGGTGGCGCTCTGTCCAGTCATTTTTAAATGTACCAGTCCTGATGGATGACTGTACACATCCTCAGTCAAGGGGAATATCTAATTAGTTACTCTCCACATAGCATTTTTGTATGAAACATTTAAAGAAATCGACAACCACTTTTCAAAACGCACAATAACACAGACTGGCATGTTTGACAACGAGTAAATAAGACACAGGCGAAACGAGAATTCACCATCACTTTCTGCATGTTTACCGTGACCTGTCCTGATCATGAGAAGTCTCAGACGCGTCTCTTCACCAGACAGTTTAATACAGCAGTTCTACATGGGACCGGTGTGAGAGTATGTGGGTAACAGTGATGGCTCTCTCTGCTGTACTGCTGTGGCCCTCCCTCCTGATGACAGAATCGTCTCACACTTCACCTTCACAGACACAAGCTCCATGTGTTTGTGGTGAAATTGTGGGTCTGTTGGTGTAAAAGTGTATTATTGAGCTCACTGAACTGATCTTGAAGGCCACTTTAATTTCAGTGGCGTCTGACATTTTGAGTGAAATTGTAGTTTTGTTATTTTAAATGTGCTGTTTCTTTGACTAGCCGGCGTGTTTAGCTGATATTTGTATTTCCTCCTCCTGAAGTAAATATCAAGTGTTTTTTTAATGAAATTGTAGGATACCGGTGTGTCGAAGTGGCTCCGGTTTCGTTGCGGCTCATGTCAGATCCAGGGCTGATAGAAACAGTTTGATCAATAAATGAACTAAAAACCGGGATTCGCACGTTTGCTGCACTTCAGCTGAACAGAGACGACGTTTTCAAACCGTCTATATTGGAGGTTTGCATCACCGCTTCTAAAATCGACAGAAACAATGTCGTAAAAACGTGTTTTCGAAGTTTGCTTCGGTTCAGATGACACCTCAAATACAGTAATATGGTATAAAAATAAGTGACAGGAAATACGCTGTGCTGAAGCTCTGTATGATGACGTGTTCTTGCAGGTTTATTTGAGTTCAGGTAAAGAGAAATGAAAGTTTTATAAACACTTATTTCGGAGGCGTGTTTCACTCCAGGGGAAGTGAGCAGAAACTAAACCAAAGAAATGCAAGAACAGGGCGTACAGATGCGTTATGAAAGGGTGTTCTGGATGTGTGACTCACAAAAACAATATTAAAACCAAAAACAGGAGATCTGCAGGTTGTCTGTTAAACCTTGAAGTTTATTAAGTAGTGATCAGCAGTAACTTACTGGTTTGCCCCGGTTCTTGTCTTCCAGTCCAGGACTTGTGCTGGGGAATGAGTGTGGTCTGTGGGCTCTGGCGGGAACAGTCACACAGCGGGGACGGGGGTATCCTGTTCCTGCTCTGATGTTCTCTCCTGGAACCTCCATTAACGTGATCTCAAGAAAAGAGAGTGATTGATTGGCTTTGAGTGCCTTGTGAAATTCTCGGGGCTCGACCCTGTGTTTCGGCTGCGATGCCGTCGAGCGATCATCTGCTGTGAGTTCCCTTGTGGTGTCCCCATGTGACTGCGTGTGCCCGTGTCACTGCTGTGTGTGACAGTGGATTCCTCTCCGTCGCCCCTCAGGTGTTCCTGGGTCTCCTCTCCGTGGTGCAGCTGGACTGTAAAGAGTGCGCTGGAGAGGATTGAGCTGCTGCGGTGGAGGAGTGTGAGATGTGCTGAGTGTGAGATTGACGAGCGCAGGCGAGCGGCGGCTCTCGCCTTCCTCCCGAACTTCGGTCTGAAACCTCACGAAAGCTCTCGGCAAGGTGTCACTGTCCTGCAGTCCAGGCTCTCACTACGGAGCTCGCCAGTTTGACGTCTTGAGCGGTTTTTCTCAGCCTCTCGTTTCTCTCCCTCACGATCCTGCGCTCCTCCGGCAGCAGTTTCTCGTTGTTGGCGATCTTGGCGAGGATCTCGGCGTGCTGTTTCATCTTGCGCAGGTCGGCGATGCGGTCCTCGAAGCCCGGGCGGGCCTCCTCTTCCTCGTTGCGGATGAGCAGCTCGATGTAGGCGGCCGTGGACAGAGCGTTGGGCTTCAGGGCGATCTCCTCCAGCCGCGCCAGGCAGTTGGAGGACAGCCTGATCAGCTGCATGATCCAATCCTCGATCGTCTCGAAGTCCATTTCGATTTTCTCGAGCATCTCCTTCGTCGACATGAACTTGCCGGAAGCCTTCACAAAGTTGTCCTTGAGTTCTTTGACTGTTTTCATGACCTTCACCACTTCGTACTCCCACATCGTCATCTCGGATATGTGAGCGGAGTAGTGGCAGTTACCTGGACAGATCACACAGAATCCAGCGTCATCCATGACGGCGCAGAGATTGATTTCTCCTGGCGTGGGAAGGAAACATCCTGAATGGCACGAAACCAGACAGTTGTTGCAGTTTGTTGATAGATGCTTGGTGTTCTTCCGTTTCGGGACCAGCTCCTCGATCTCTGTCTCGAAGTTCTTGTTCTGCTCCATGTTGGCCTGCTCGTTTTCCAGACATGCCCTGATCTTCATTTCGCTCAGCTTCGCCAGCCCGGCCGAGATCTGAGGCAGCAGGCTCGCCATCGCCATCTCCAGCCTCTCGCGCTCCTCCAGGACTTTCTTCGTCAGCGCCAAGTCCTTCCCCTCTGTCTTCTCCAACGTTTGGGAAAAACCTCTTCAGCTGCTTCACGTTGTTCGTCCAGACAATTTTCTCCAGCTTGTTGTCGTCCTCTTCCTCGTCGTCACTCCCGGAGCCCTCCCCGTTGGAATCGGTGTCGGGCCTCTCGTTTTGCGTGTAAAGGGGGGGAGTTGTTTGCCCTTCCGGTTCTTGCGGCAGGGCAGGCCCGCGGCTTCGATGGCGCCCAGGACGGGGATGTCCTTCCCGTCCACAAACGTGACGAGGACGAGGATGTTCTCAGCGATGTCCTTCCCGAAGATGGAGAGGATGGAGTCGAAGACGTACTGCTGGATGGAGGTCAGCCGCGCCAGAGACGCCTGGACCACGAAGCACACGGTGTCGATGTGGTCCACACTGCCGGGGCTGGTAAAGAAGCGCTTCACCTGCTCTGTGATCAGCTTGTCCCGAGAGAGTCCCCGCGTGTCTCCGAACCCCGGGGTGTCGATGACCGTGAGGGAGTAGGGGACGACGAATCCCTTCTGGTTGTGGAGCTCGTAGGACGTCACGATGGAGGTCTGACTCTCCGCCTGCGAGCGGTTGGTCTCCTCGTGGATCAGCTTGAATCGAAACCGATCCTCCCACTAGACGCCCAGGATGTAATTGATCGCGTTGATGAGGGTGGTCTTCCCTGCCCCCGTGGCCCCCAGAAGGATGATGACCTTATTGTTCCCTTCTTCTACTTTCCTGCCGAACGTGAAGCGCTGGAAATGCTGCTCGTCGGTGGGCTCCTGTTCCAGCGACAGCCTGTATAAGGAAGGCTGCCCGCGCTCTATCAAAGTGGAGAAGTTTAGGAAGTGGTCGCTCTGTACTTTAACACGACTGACGTTTCCTGACTTGACTCTGCTGTCCTTCGGGATTGTTATTGGAGTCTCGGAGCTCGGTGGACTCTTGCCTTCTTTGCCACAGTCGGAATAAACCCGGACGATGTAGGAACTTCCTTCCCTCAGGTTCTCCAGAGTGCACACCCTCCCTCTGACTTTGAGCTTCGTCCATGTTTTGCTGTCTTGCTCATCTGTTGCCCCCTTGAAGACCTCTCTGTATTCAACTTCGTAGGAAGTAACGCTGACTCCCTGTCCCACAGAGGTGGGCATGTCCCAGGTGACCGTCATGGAGTTTGGTCCTGTTGATTTCTGCTGAGGAGCTCCGGGGGGGGCTGAAGGAAGCGTCTTGCAGGAAGGAGTTGCGTCGCTGGCACAGCCGACTCCGGGTTTGCAAACCGCCCGACAGCCGAATCGATACGAAGCATTCAGGTCCAGCCCCGACACGGTGAACTCTGGCTTGTTGTCATCGGTGTCCACTTCCCTCCAAGCTGAGTCGCCCGGCTTCTGGTACAGAACCCGATACCTCGCGATCTCGCCCGCGCCGTACTTCGGCGGGCGGAACGCCAGCTGGACGGAGTCGTGCAGAGTTGTCAGCACAGCCGGTACCCCCGGCTGGGAAGGCAGCTCGAAGTGCTTGCTGGCCAGAGCCCCCCTTTCGAAGAGGTAAACGGAAGATCCGATGTGGACCTCGTCGTAGATTGACGCCACACAGAACTTCACGTTCGGTCTGCCTTTGTTCTCTCTCTCGAAGTCTAGGAATAGTCTGACCACTTCAGGGTTATGACTTCCCCTGACCTGAACCATTTTCCCCGTCTTCCCTCTGGCTCGAGATAAGGAGCTAGCTCTTCACCCGTCCCTCGTTCGGAGGAGGTCAGATAGCTTTCCAAGATGTTTAGGTATTGCTCCCTTTGCTTCAGCGATGTAAACGCAAAGCACACCACGTACTCATTCGCCGAATCGAGCACGACTTGGTCCAGGTCACTGCTGGAGGGGGCCACGGTGACGTCGCTCGTGATCTGCAGGTAAGATCTCAGCACGTTCAGCTCCCGCTCCTTGTCTTCCAGGAACTGCGCGAGCAGGGCGTTTCGGAAGGGGGAGCGCTCTCTCCCGCTCAGGAGGTCGACGAGTCGGCCCTCTTCCTCTCCGCCTCCGCGGATGACCGGCAGCAGCCTGGCCAGAGATTTCTTAAAGACCAGCTTGTACTCCACGCACAGGTCTTTAAACCGCAGGAGTTTCTGGTTCATCTCTGGAAACTGGATCGCAATCGCGTCTTTCATCAGATCTTGGCACCGCACGATATAATCATCCATTTCGTCTAAAATACGCTGGGATCGGCGAACTAACCCGATGCTGATTTGCCTGACGATTGTGGCAGCCTGGGAGTCCAGTTTTGTCAGTGGGTAAAGCCAGACTTTCATGGGCACGGTGTGCTCTCCGTCTTTTCCAAGCAGGTGTTGGAGAGATGAATAGACCTTGATGGCGTCTTGGAACGTCACCGGATTCTTTTCCAGAGCAAAATCCCCGTAGAATTTGCAGTTGAACTTGTCCGCCTGCTGGCGTTCCTCGTCCGTCATTCTGAGGGAGGCTTCGCCTTCGATTGACACACACGGGATCATCTTTATCGCCGCGTGCAGGCTGCCCTGGACGTCCTGCTGCTTCTCCTCTGCCGAAACCTCCCGGTCGAAGACGAAGAAGGCCTGCGCGCCGTACAGCACCGCCGTGACGACGTGCGTGGCCGACCCCTCCTGGAAGACGTTGCTGTGCTGCACGTTTCCGGCTCCTCAGCGGTCCATGCTGAGCTGCTCGAAGCGCGTGGTGGTGCGGTACTGCAGGGTGACCCGCGACTGCTTCTTCGAGGTCTTCTTGTCGTTCAGGTAACTGGCCGAGCCCTTCACCGAGACCAGCCCACAGAGGAAGCTCGCCTCCAGGGAGGCCTCCACCTTCAGAGCGGACGCCTTGTCCTCCGTGGAGTTGGACGCAATGATCTGGAACTCGGTGTTCGGCTGAGGACGCACGTCGATGTCTTTCTGCAGCGTCTCGGCGTCCCATAACGTGATTCCTGCGGGGAGACAAGAAATAGAAGAGGTGTTCATGGGGCTTTGCAAGCTTGTTGCGCTACAGGGAGTGATCTTTCAGCTGCGCGGTCAAGTGTCGCTGTAGCGTCCCTGGTGGTCTAGTGGTCAGGATTCGGCGCTCTCACCGCCGCGGCCCGGGTTCGATTCCCGGTCAGGGAATGTCAGTACTCTTCTGGGGCGGGGCGGAGCGGTGGCTCTGTGGCTGAGGATCTGTTCCTGTGGCTGGAAGGTTGCCGGTTCAAATCCTGCAGCCAGCAGAGGAATCCTACTCCATTGGGCCCCTGAGCAAGGCCCTTAACCCCAACTGCTCCAGGGGCGCTGTCCAATGTCTGACCCTGCACTCTGACCCCCAGCTTCTCTCCCTGTCTGTGTGTCTGTCTCATGGAGAGCAAGCTTATGCAAGAAATTGTATAGGGGCAATAAAGCAACATTATCACATTATTATAAATCATAATCAATGTGACGGAGATATAAGCGCAAGGCGAGGCATCCTGACCACGAGGATGAGGCTGAAGCCCCACCACTGATGCAGCCCTCCAGTGAGAGATTTTGGTTCAACAGGCCCGTTGGGTTATTCACAAGCATTTAATCACTGATCACTGATCGAGGGTGTGATGGGAGCGTCTGAGATTCACATTCCCTGAAGGGCAGACGGGAGATTTGGGCTGCCCGACGCCAGACATAGGAACAGATGACGAGTGACTGCTTGCTGATTCCACGTGGTGAACAGAAGGATTTAATAGCGAGTGATAAGAATGAGGAACTCGGAGCAGTTTCAGTGGGATCGGGCTTCAGTGCAAGCGTCCAGTTCTTCTGGTCCTTTTGTCACGACTGAAACAACGAGGATGAAAAACAAACGCCGGCCAGAGCGATGGGAGCCTGTCGGAGTTTCCACTGTGGGTTAACGCTAGGGGACGACACGGCACCAGACTGGAGCCAGATGGAGTGTCCACCGTGGGTTAACGCTAGGGGACGACACGGCACCAGACTGGAGCCAGATGGAGTGTCCACCGTGGGTTAACGCTAGGGGACGACACTGCACCAGACTGGAGCCAGATGGAGTGTCCACTGTGGGTTAACGCTAGGGGACGACACTGCACCAGACTGGAGCCAGATGGAGTGTCCACTGTGGGTTAACGCTAGGGGACGACACTGCACCAGACTGGAGCCAGATGGAGTGTCCACTGTGGGTTAACGCTAGGGGACGACACTGCACCAGACTGGAGCCAGTCGGAGTTTCCACTGTGGGTTAACGCTAGGGGACGACACGGCACCAGACTGGAGCCAGATGGAGTGTCCACCGTGGGTTAACGCTAGGGGACGACACGGCACCAGACTGGAGCCAGATGGAGTGTCCACCGTGGGTTAACGCTAGGGGACGACACGGCACCAGACTGGAGCCAGATGGAGTGTCCACTGTGGGTTAACGCTAGGGGACGACACTGCACCAGACTGGAGCCAGATGGAGTGTCCACTGTGGGTTAACGCTAGGGGACGACACTGCACCAGACTGGAGCCAGATGGAGTGTCCACTGTGGGTTAACGCTAGGGGACGACACTGCACCAGACTGGAGCCAGTCGGAGTTTCCACTGTGGGTTAACGCTAGGGGGCGACACTGCACCAGACTGGAGCCAGATGGAGTGTCCACTGTGGGTTAACGCTAGGGGACGACACTGCACCAGACTGGAGCCAGATGGAGTGTCCACTGTGGGTTAACGCTAGGGGACGACACTGCACCAGACTGGAGCCAGATGGAGTGTCCACTGTGGGTTAACGCTAGGGGACGACACTGCACCAGACTGGAGCCAGTCGGAGTTTCCACTGTGGGTTAACGCTAGGGGGCGACACTGCACCAGACTGGAGCCAGATGGAGTGTCCACTGTGGGTTAACGCTAGGGGACGACACTGCACCAGACTGGAGCCAGATGGAGTGTCCACTGTGGGTTAACGCTAGGGGACGACACTGCACCAGACTGGAGCCAGATGGAGTGTCCACTGTGGGTTAACGCTAGGGGACGACACTGCACCAGACTGGAGCCAGATGGATATGACTGGAAGCTGGGGAGGAAGTGACCTCATCATTGACACTCTGTCTCTGGGAACACCAAGGACTGTGAACGTGGGGGTAGAGTGCCTGACGATGCAAGAGGAGCTCAGTTGTGCCAGACTATCAGGCAGCATGGCAACCAATAGGATTCAGTAGCGTTCTGCAGAGTGTGGAGAGGGAGACATTGAAGGAGCTGCGTCTTTGATGTGTAGAGAAAACTTATCAGAATCTAAGGAGGGCTCATACAGCTCAGCTCAGTATAGCTCTCTCCTGGAATCTGTCATAGAGCTGAAAGACAGGTCACCTCAGTGTGAGTCTCTCACCTGGAATCAGTGTGTCTGTCAGGGTCATACAGCTGGAGACAGGTCACCTCAGTGTGAATCTCTCACCTGGAATCAGTGTGTCTGTCAGGGTCATAGAGCTGAAAGACAGGTCACCTCAGTGTGAGTCTCTCACCTGGAATCAGTGTGTCTGTCAGGGTCGTACAGCTGGAGACAGGTCACCTCAGTGTGAGTCTCTCACCTGGAATCAGTGTCAGGGTCGTACAGCTGGAGACAGGTCACCTCAGTGTGAGTCTCTCACCTGGAATCAGTGTGTCTGTCAGGGTCATACAGCTGGAGACAGGTCACCTCAGTGTGAATCTCTCACCTGGAATCAGTGTGTCTGTCAGAGTCATACAGAATCCCCAGCTGGATCAAACGAACGCATGACCCCAAACTGTCTGGATAGCTTCTGTAAAAACGTTTTCTAAACCTTAGAGTTGTACAGTTTTAGACGCTTTTTGATTGTGCTCTCTCATAAATTACAGGAATTAGAGCCATGATTGGATCAAGGATAGGATCAGAGCCACGCTCCTCGCCAGCTCTCCCTCCTCTGTACCCAGCCAGTGTTGAAGCTGATACCGGAGACACTGCTGTACACAGAGAGGGGCGGGAGGGGGGGATCAAGCCGCACAGCCCTGTTGTTGAAGCCGATACCCTTTAACTGATGACTTCCAGTCAGCAGCAGGGGCAGTCGATCACTCGGGATGCAGAAAGCAGAACAGGACACCCAGTTATCTGAAAATGTTACTTTATTAAAACTTCTACAAAAAGATTCACGACAAGAACCAGACGAACCCGAGAGCCTTCGACACGCCAGCGCCGCCCAGAGGCAGCGCGAGGACCGCAGACGGGGAACGCACCAACGTCTCCATATATTAGTGTAACAATCTGTCCCGTACGCTATGTACAACATTAGTAGTCGGCGAAGAAGAAGGAAAAAAACACAAAGACATCCAGTGTGTCACGACAGCAGTACCTACAGCGCCCACGCCCCTGGGGTAATATTCACCCCCCTGCCCCGCCACCCTCACCCCTAAACCTCAACGCTGGCCGGCCGAGCCCCCCGTCCCCCAGAACACCCTGGACTGACTCCACCTGCTCCTGTCCCGCTCCGCACAGCAGCGCCCCCTGTGGCCGGAGGTGTGACACCGCGGGGCTGAACCCCAACTCCCCCTCCCTCCCTTCCCCACCCCCTGCTCGGCACCGCTCCCCCCCATCTCAAACTGGTGGAGCAAAAGTTTCTAGCACCTTCTGTGCTCCCCTGTCCCCTCCGACACCCCGCCAGCTCCCAGATCATTCCCCTGCCTCCAGCAGCCACCTTCCGGACCGGGCTGGGCGGACGACCGCAGAACCGGCGCTCGGGGGGAGCCGGGCCGCGTCACGACTGCGGGCGCCACGATCACAGCCAGTTTCACATCGATCGCCGTTCCGGGGCGACCTGTTTGTTCTGTAGTGTGAACAGTGACGCACGCGCACGACATGAGATTATTAAAACAGACAGACGTGAGAACCTCCGCGCACACACACCGAGCGAGCAGCAGAGTCATTTCTCCTCCCCGCCGTTCGTGACGCAGGTCCGCTTGTCCACGAGCCGCTGAGGCCCGATCACGTGGCTCTCGCGTCTCTCCTGCACACCGGGGCGCAGAGACGAGGAGCCGGTACCCCAAAACTGTTCTCCTGGTCTAACAGGACTGGACAGTGTACTGACCAGGGCCAGTCACAGTGAATGGATCAGGAGCGATCGATCACATGGAGATCCTGACCAGGGCCAGTCACAGTGAATGGATCAGGAGCGATCGATCACATGGAGATCCTGACCAGGGCCAGTCACAGTGAATGGATCACATGGAGATGCTGACCAGGGCCAGTCACAATGAATTGATCAGGAGTGATCGATCACATGGCGATCCTGACCAGGGCCAGTCACAGTGAATTGAACGCCACCAGGGGGCGCACAAGAGGCTCAGCCCTCAGGGCCGCCCCCCTCCGAGCCCACAGAGGACATCCTGCCCCGCGAGAGTCCGCAGGCCGGAGCTGCTCCTGCTACACCATGTTCATGGCGTCCTCCAGCAGGAAGCGGTGGATTGCTGGGAAGGACGGCCGCTCCCTGGACTCCCGGCTCCAGCAGCTCAGCATCAGCTCGTACAGGCCCTGCGGACACACCTCCGGCCGGGACAGGTACACCTGGGGACAGGAGAGAGCAGAGAGAGGGGTGAGTCTGCAGGACAGGAGAGAGAGAGGGACAGGTGAGTCTGCAGGACAGTAGAGAGCAGAGAGAGAGACGGGTGATTCTGCAGGACAGGAGAGAGAGAGAGACGGGTGATTCTGCAGGACAGGAGACAGGAGAGAGAGAGAGACGGGTGAGTCTGCAAGACAGGAGACAGGAGAGAGACAGGTACACCTGGACAGAGAGAGAGCAGAGAGACGGGTGAGCCTGCAGGACGGGAGCCGGGGGACGAGAGGGAGGGAGAGAGACGGGTCAGTCTGTAAGACGGGTACACCTGGAACTAGAGAGAGACAGGTCAGCCTGCAGGACATGAGAGAGAGACAGGTACAGGTACTCCTGGACAGGTGTGGCTGTTACCTGCTTGCCCTGGTCTCTGAAGAACTCTCCAGCGTTCTCGATCACCAGCTCATCTGTCATGGAGGCGTAGGGCTGCTCCTTACACAGCCTCAGCATCTCCCAGAGGGTCACCCCAAACGCCCACACATCGCTGGCCGTGGTGAACTTCCCCTGGGGACAAAGACACATGGGGTTCCGAGGTCATTATGAGATTTATCAAACAAAAATTCTAACGATATCCTGCTCTTCACCAACCCTTCAAGCATCCTCACCAAGTCTACAGACCCGGATCCAGAGATCTTATTTTTCCGAGTCTTGTAGATGGTGAGTTTGGCCTGGCCCAGCAGAAAATTGGCAAGGAGGGTCTGAGTTTTCCGTTTTTTTGTACGACCCACCCCAAACACAAAAATAACATCGTTGAAGGCCAGGCCGAGGTTGGTGAAGAGCCGGATCAGTACGGCAAACATGGGCGACAGGCGGGGGCAGGCGCTGTAGCAGTGGAACACCGTCTCCCTCTGAGCGCAGAAGGGACAGGCGTCAGACACCCCCGGGTCCAGAACCGACACAAACGAGTTGACCCCAAGGATGGTGTGCAGGACCCTCCATTGCAGATCACCAGCCCTCTTGTTGAGGGGAAATCTGTAGAGGCTACCCCAGGCAGGCCGGACGTCATCCGGCACTCCCAGAAGAGCCCTCCAGGGAGTGTCAGGGAGAGCGGACAGCTGGGCCTGGTGCCTAGATGTTACGACTAGTCTGTACAGACATTTCCCCCCAACACCAGCTAGAGACCTCTCCTCTGAGGCAAGGTGCTCAAGGAGAGATCCCGTCGGTCCAGGACTGAGCGCAGGAGACACTAGCAGACCAGGGAAAGGAGGCTGTGTGGTTGGAAGGCGATGATCCTCAAACAGGCCCTGGATCAGCAGCATCTCCTCGAGAGGCAGAGCAGAGCGAAGCTGACTAAGAAACCTGTCTACACACCGCCGTGAGTGTAGTCCCAGCACGTCACACGCCCACTCCACCCTGCGCCAGCAGCCCTGATCCACGTCCAGCAGGTGGTGGAGCTGTGTGACGTTGGCGTGGACCAGTCTGCTGGTGAAGTCCAAGGAGCGGCCCGGTTCTATGTCCATTCGTGGATTGTGTATTAATGGTTCTCTGAGTGTCCAGTATAGACTGGGCCGCTCCTCTTCTCTCTGCACGCGCAGATGCCTCCAGGTCTCCAGGAGACTGCGCTGGAAAGGCAGCAGTGGAGACAGGTCAACCCTGCTGGTGTCCATCAGGAAGAGCACACAGTCGAGCCCGAGGTGTCCTGCTCGACGCAGCAGGGTGAAGGTCAGCTCCCTCCAGGACAGCGAGGCCAGGCCGAACAGCAGCTTCTGCACTGCCTGCAAGCGAAAGGCGTCCACCCGGCTCCGGATGTCGATAAGTCCTTGCCCTCCGTCCTCTCTGGGCAGATAGAAGACGCCCCTCCGCAGCCAGTGCAGTCCGTCCCAGAAGAAGTCGAGGAGCGTGGCCTGCAGCTCCTCGACCAGTCCGGCTGGTGGCTCCAGACACACCAGGCGATGCCAAAACATCAAAGCCACCAGGGTGTTGACAATCAGAAGCCGGCCTCTGTAGGAGATCTGGGGGAGCAGCCAGCGCCAGCGGTCCAGACAACCTTTCACTTTTTCAAGGAGCCCCTCCCAGTTCTTTTTCACACTGGCCTCATCCCCCAGGTGTACCCCCAGGTATTTGAGTCCCCCTCTGGTCCAGCTGAGCCTCTCTGGCAAGACTGGGGGACCCATCTCGCTCCACTCCCCCAGGAGTAGGACGCTACTCTTGGCCCAGTTTACTTTGGCTGATGATAGCCACTGGAAATCATTCAAAGTTGTCTGTAGCGCCCTGACATCCTGTTCTCCTCTGACCACGACCATGATGTCATCAGCGTACGCCGAGATTTTGACAGTGGAATCGGGGCAGCCCGGGATGGACAGGCCCCTGATGACCCGGCGCAGCTGATGTAGCAGAGGCTCAATGGCAAGGGAGTAGAGCATTCCTGAGAGTGCACAGCCCTGCCTGACTCCCCTCCGCACTGGAAACAGAGCACTCAGCCCTCCGTTGACCTTTAGCACACTGAAGATGTCACTGTACAGCACCTGAATCATGGCAACAAAGACGGGGCTGAACCCCGAAGACCTCATGGTCCTCCACAAATACTGATGTTCAACCCTATTCTTTGATATAGCCTTTGCCCTTTCCTGGTCTAACGAAATGAGACCAGTATCTAAACCCAATAGTCTGGAGGTGGCCAAAACATCTCGAATCAGAAATATGTTATCAAAGATTGACCTTCCGGGCACGCAGTACGATTGGTCGGAGTGCACCACGGACCCCAGCACCACCCTCAGCCTGTTGGCCAGAGCCTTGGACAGGATTTTATAATCCACAAACAGCAGAGCAACAGGTCTCCAGTTCTTAATGTCACACAGGTCCCCTTTCTTAGGCAGCAGGGTGACAACAGCTCTCCTGCAGCTCAGTGGCAGGTCCCCCTGCTCCAGACTTTCCAAATATACATCGAGCAGGTCAGGTCCCAGCACAGCCCAGAAGGCACGATAGAATTCGGCTGGCAGGCCATCGAGACCAGGGGTCTTGCCATTGCTCAAGCCACTGAGTGCGGTGGAGAATCGGACTAGCCTGGCCAGAGAGAGGGTATTCCCCTTGACCTGAGCCCAGGTGTACTGCTTCGTGTCCCCATGACATCTCCTCCAGATGTCAGTGAGGTCAGACTTGACGAGGATCCTGCGCAGCTCCCTGGCCGACAGGCCATGTGGCTCTGCGTGATTCCTGTCCAGTGTGCTGCTCTCTGTGCAGTTAAAATCACCCCCAGGAAGACCAGCTCTTCAGGCTGGCAGGTCGCCAGTGCAGTCTCAAGCTCCCTGAAGAGGGTGACCCTCTCCCCGCCGTTGGTGGGTGCGTAAACGTTAATAAAAACAAAGGTTTTCTTCCCAAGAACTACTCGCACGAGTAGCAGGCGACCCTTCACCACCTCCTGGGCGGCGATAGAGAGGGGCTTGAACCCCACAGAGAGCAGCACCGCGACCCCCACGTTCACAGGGACCCGTGACTGTACACGATGTCCCCCTGCCACTCCCGCTGCCAGGCGACGATGTTGGAGCTGTCGGTGTGGGTCTCCTGCAGGAAAGTCACCTGCAGGCTCTTTTCTTTGATAATCTCCAACACGGCAGCTCGCTTCAAAGCTCTCCGGCACCCATTGGTGTTCAAACTCCCTATCCTAATGTTGCCTATGTTTGCTGAAAATAAAAAAAGAAAGAACATAAAACACAAACAGACATGTAGCACGCAGACGGATAGTGATGTGATGTGAGGGACAGGACTCATTCGTGCTGAGGTGCGTTTCGCGGTCCTGCCTTGATCTTACCTAAAAGGCTCTTCAGGCGCCATCTCTCCTGATCACTGAAGTCATTCGCACCCGAGCCCCTCTCCGGTGTGGGGGGCTCCCTGCTCTTCTGAGGGCTGCGGTGGTCCACTCTTTACTGTCTGCTCTCCTGCTTGGGACACCACCGGCTCGGGCTCACCTGCTCCCTCCAGCGATCTCCTCTCCTGCACCCCGGCCGTGGGCTCTGACTCCCCGCTGCCTCCCTGCGCTGCTCCGCTCCCCGCTGCCTGACGCTGTCGGCTGGCCTCCTGTGCGCCCTGGGGCTGAGGCTCCCTGCCCGTCTCTTCCTCCACCTCCGGGCAGTTCTTCACCACATGCCCCTCGCTCCCGCACCTGAAGCACTTCATCGATTCCGAGGTCACGAATACAACATAGTCACAGCTGTCAATCCGAAATTTAAGGCCCACATTGATCTCTTCTGTGGGTTTTTTTTAAGATGACGTGCTTCAGCTGCGGTGCCCTGCAGCCCAGAGGGACCCTCCTGATCGGAGGGACCACCTGTCCGTACCGGGACAGCTCCCTCTCCAGCAGCTCATTTCTCATGAACGGAGGCACGTTGGAGAGGGTGATCTTTCGAGCCGGGGCCGCGAGAGGCAGTACCTGGGTGAAGGTGCCGTCCAGGACGACTCCCTTCTCCACCAGGGTGTTTGCCAGATCGGTAGATTGCAGGAAAATGACTATACCTCCACTCATGCGGGAAGCGGACCTGATGTTCCTGCAGCCCACGACCTCCCCGACCGCAAGAACGCACCTCTCAAGCGGACAGAACTCCGCAGGGGAGATTTTCACACCATGGCGTCAAGTTAGTTTCTCAAAGGAGAGGTCTGGAGGATCAGAGCCTCCAGAACCGGCCATGATGAGAAAATAAACCTCGCTTTTCCCCAAAAAAAGACAGAAAAACACAAAACCAGTGAAGAAACACCGCCACACGATCAAACCCACCAAAGCTCCGCCCACTCACTCACTCAGTCTCGCGAGAAACAAAGAGAGAAACAGGTACAAATTCACACTGAACAACAACACATTGGAGCACACATCCAGCTACACATATCTCGGTCTCACCATCAGCTCTTCCGGGAGTTTTGACCTGGCAGTGAAGGCACTGAGGGAGAAGGCACTCAGGGCTTTCTACGCAATAAGAAGGAGGCTCTTCAACATCAACCCACCAACAAGAATCTGGCTCCAAATATTTGAAAGGGTAATCCAACCCATTGCCCTATACGGCAGTGAAGTGTGGGGTCCCCTCACAGACCAGGATTACACCCAATGGGACAAACACCCCACAGAAACTGTTGAAACATCCTCCGTGTGCAGAGAAAAACTCCTAACAACGGGTGCAGGGCCGAATTAGGCCAGGACCCACTATTGATAAACATACAGAAAAGAATATTAAAGTATTGGCTACACCTAAAAAACAGCGACCAAAATTCCTACCACCACAAAGCCCTGCTGAGCCCAAAGCAGAGCCCCCTGAGCCAGCTGGTCCTGAGGCTCACTAACCTGAGCCACACCGACACTAACCAGCCTCAGGACAGCACTGCTAGAGCACCACAACCCAGACTCAACCACATCACAGCACAGATCAAACAGCAATATCTCACACACTGGGACACACACACACAAACACAACATAAACTGGAATGCTACAGAACCCTAAACAGACAATACACACTAGCTGAATATTTGACCAAAATAAAAAATAACAAACAGAAACAGACCCTGACAAAGTACAGGCTCAGTGACCACAACCTGGCCATAGAAACTGGGCGACACAGGCAGACCTGGCTGTCCAGAGAGGACAGGCTGTGCTCCCACTGCCAGCGGGGAGAAATAGAGACAGAGGTGCACTTCCTACTGCACTGTGACAGATACTCTGGGATTAGAGAAACATTCTTCCCGAAATTCAGAAATCTAATCCCAGAGTTCCCACACCTGCCAAAACCACAACAGGTCCCAATCCTACTGGGAGAGGGAGGAGGGAACTCAGTTGATCTGGCAGCACAGTGTGTGATCTCCTGTCACAGCCTGAGGAACAGTGAGTCTGTCTCCCAATAATGCACCAGCCCCCAACAGTATATGTCAGTATTTTATAATATGTCTTTGTTGTAAATGTCTGTAGATTTTATTTTACTTCTATTTTTTGTTTTGTTCCATGTTAATTTTATTATTTTTATTTGCTTTGGCAACACTGATTGTACCCATCGGTCATGGTAATAAAGCACCTTGAATTGAATTGAGAGAGCGAGAGAGAGAGCGAGAGACCTGAGAGAGAGAGGGGTTCATACAGACACAGTGGGACAGTACTGTGTTTAGCGTGTTGTCACAGTGGGACAGTACTGTGATCAAAGTGGGGCGCTAGTGTTCAGTGAGAAATCACAGTGGCACAGGACTGTGTTCAGTGTGTGATCACAGTGGCACAGTAGTGCGTTCGGAGTGTGATCACAGTAGGACAGTAGTGTGTTCGGAGTGTGATGATTGTTGGACAGAACTGTGTTCAGTGAGTAATCACAGTGGCATAGTAGTGTTTTTAGTGTGGCATCTGAGAGGCACAGTTCTGTGTTCAGTGTGTCATCAGAGTGGTACAGTAGTGTGTTCACTGTGTAATAACAGTGGTACAGTAGTGTGTTCACTGTGTAATAACAGTGGGACAGTACAGTGTTCACTGTGTGATCACAGTGGGACAGTACAGTGTTTATTGTATGATCCCAGTGGCACAGTACAGTGTTCACTGTGTGATCCCAGTGGCACAGTACTGTGTTCAGTGTGTGATCACAGTGGGACAGTACTGTGTTCAGTGTGTGATCACAGTGGCACAGTACTGTGTTTGGTGTGTGATCCCAGTAGGACAGTAGTGTGTTCAGTGAGTAATCAGTGTACAGTAGTGTTCACTGTGTGATCAAAGTGGCACAGTAGTGTGTTCAGTGAGTAATCACAGTGGTATAGGAGTGTTCACTGTGTGATCAAAGTGGCACAGTAGTGTGTTCAGTGAGTAATCACAGTGGGACAGTAGTGTTTAGTGAGTGATCACAGTGGCACAGTACAGTGTTCACTGTGTGATCACAGTGGCACTGTACAGTCTTCAGTGTGTGATCAGAGTGGTACAGTAGTGTGTTCAGTGAGTTATCATAATGGGACAATACAGTGCTCATAGTGTGATCACAGTGGCACAGTAGTGTATTCAGTGTGTCATCAGAGTGGCACAGTACTGTGTTCAGTGTGTCATCTGAGTGGGACAGTAGTGTGTTCGGTGAGTAATTACAGTGCGACAGTAGTGTGTTCAGTGTGTGATCACAGTGGTACAGTACTGTGTTCAGTGTGTGGTCACAGTGGCACAGTAGTGTGTTTAGTGTGTGATCATAGAGGGGCGCTAGTGTTCAGTGAGAAATAATAAATAATAAAGTAAATAATAACAACGTAACGTGGGTTTCGGCACGTCTACCTAGGCTGCAGCTGCTCCTGCATTATGTTTCATGTAAAAGTCTTAGCTTAGATTTTGTTTGCAAAAGACAAGCAAAATCTTTAAATGCAAATAACAAAAACTAGACACAACCGCAGTCCATACGAGGCCCCCTGCTACACTTTCACTGTTAATTCATTAAAGCCCATATTATCTGTGCTTTCCCTCACGATAAACAACTGCACCTGAATTGACACATCTCTTCTTGCTGAGTCCTTCGCACAACAAACGAAATTTCTCACCGGTCAGAGACAACAATTCTAGTGGAGCATATCTTGTCTTTGACAGGACTTGTAGTGTTTTTAGAGAAACCAACAAGGTCAGTTCTATTTCTTGTGTTTATCACCGTCGGAAATTACTCTCCAGTCAGCTGATTTGTACACCGTGTGTGCAGTTCTTGTGTGAAGGAGATTGTTACTAGTATTAGTAGTATTACTTAGTAGTATTATTACTATTAGTAGTAGTATTACTACTATTATCATTATCAGTAGTATTAGTAGAGTATTAGTATTATCAGTAGTAGTAGTAGTAGTAGTATTAATAGTTATTAGTATTAGTAATTTATAATAATACTAATAATTATTAGTATTATTAGTAATAGTAGTATTAGTAGTAGTACTATTGTTATCAGTAGTATTTTAAGTGTTAGTAGTAGTACTATTGTTAGCAGTATTAGTGTTAGTACTGTTGTTATCAGTGGTAGTGTTAGTGTTAGTAGTAGTACTGTTGTTAGCAGTGGTATTATTAGTGTTAGGGGGTCATCCAGTTGGGGCTGCACACAGGTGGTGGTAGTGGGATCCCCATGTCCTATAAAGAGCTGCACACTGGTGGAGGTAGTGGAATCCCCAGGACCTGTAAAGAGCTGCACACTGCTGGCGGTAGTGGGATCCCCAGGACCTGTAAAGAGCTGCACACTGGTGGCGGTAGTGGGATCCCCAGGACCTGTAAAGAGCTGCACACTGGTGGCGGTAGTGGGATCCCCATGACCTGTAAAGAGCTGCACACTGGTGGCGGTAGTGGGATCCCCAGGACCTGTATAAAGAGCTGCACACTGGTGGCGGTAGTGGGATCCCCATGACCTGTAAAGAGCTGCACACTGGTGGCGGTAGTGGGATCCCCATGACCTGTAAAGAGCTCTGAGTGGAGTGTCCAGGAAAGAGCTATAGAAGTGTATTATTATTAATATCATCCAGCCCGAACCCCAGCGAGCGTGACTCCCTGACCCTGACCTCTCTCTCCCCCAGGTGCAGAAGCGCCCCCCGGCGGCCGAGCCCCGCGGCTCCGCTCAGCAGCTGCTCCTGCTGCTGGTGGCCGCGCTGTGTCTCCAGATCTACGTCTCCGAGGAGCCCAGGTCCGAACTGGCGCTGCCCGCCGCCAGCTTTCCCCCCGAGGGGCAGGGGCAGGGAGGGCAAGAGGGCGGGGGAGGAAGAGGGGGCGGCGGCGGCCGAAGTGACGAAGACCGGTGAGGTGCTGCTCCTGGTCGGCGTCTCTCAGCTGCAGCTCCGACCTGTGACCTGTGACCTGTAACCCCCCCCCCGCCCCCCTTCTGGGTGGAGTCCGACCGTGACGGGAGAGGCCCTCGAGTCCGGCCCGATACCGATACCCATACCGGCCAGCCGGACCCGAACCCGAGCTCGGACCCGGACCGCTGCCGCCCGGAGAGGGGAGTCCGGGACTCGTGGGCGGAGACGCCCGTGGCGCCTTATCGCTCTGTTTGTTTATTTATTGATTTCCTGCGTGGCTTATTTATCTATCTATCTTATTGACGGAGAGACTCGTGCGTCTTATTGATGGAGAGTATTTCAGTGAGAGCGGAGGTGGTGCTACTCTTCCTTCACCGTGAGGAAATGGAACGGTTCTCCATGATTTGTCATTGTATAATCGATCGGTCGATGGCAGCGAGTGAAATGATCGTGGGGTGGGGGTGTTTCACTCCCTTCTCCCACCCCCACCCACAAAAACAACACCACCCACGCTCCCCGGCGAGAGACGGAGTCCTGGACTTCCGGTTCCTGTTGCTCTCTTGTGTGGGAATGGCAGGCGAGCCCCAGGCGTGGACGTGTTTCTGCGTCGCTCAAGCAGACTCCCACGGACACGCCTGTGAGGTTGCGGGTCGTCTTCATTTTTAACCTTGCGTTCATCGTGAGTGAGGGGAGGGGAGGAGGGCGGTTTCTCCTCTGAAGCCGACTGAGGTCTTTGTGTTTCCTAAGTCCCTAAGTTTCCTAAGAGATTTTATTTCAATAAAAAAGGAAATTGGACCTTAAAAACAGGACAGGAGGGAGTATTTCGCCACAGTAACGCCCAGAGGACTAAGACTGACCGCCCCTTGGTCCGAAATCCCCAGACCCCACCGGATCGCTCTCCTTTCTCCGCCTGGCCGTGGCCTGGGGTTCCTCGTGAGGGAGGGAGCCCCCGGTCTCTGTATGTTCTGTGAGCAGATGAATAAAGACGGAGAAGCAGCGGTGTGGTTTGTGTTTGTTCTGGGGAGGGATTGACGCTGCAGAAGAGCCGACTGAGGGTCTGCGTTGGAGCCGGTGGAAGAGAGGAGATTGTCCTCAAACTGTACTCGTCCCCAGACCGTCACAGGCTCTGGGGGGGCGGCTCAGACAAGGGGGGTGGGGGGAGGTTGGGGTCAATCTGCGCTCAGGCATCTGCGGTTAAGAGGGGGTCTGTACACAGAGAGGGGTGGGAGGGGGGAACAAGCCGATGAAATCCTCAGGTCTGTTATCTACTGTCTGCTCTCCTTCTCTCTCTGGCCTGCTGTTTACCCAATCTGTCTCTCTCCTGAAGCAGTTCAGCTCCAGCCTCTGACTTCTGGTGCCTTGTCTCCCCCTGGCGGGGACTGCGCAGTACTGCAGTGCCTCATTGACTTCATAGATCCAGATGGGTGTGGACCCCAGTGTCCCGACTGCTGGTCAGTACAGATCCCAGGACACTGTGTGTGAGAGTAGGGGTGTGGACCCCAGTGTCCTGACTGCTGGTAAGTACAGATCAGGACACTGTGTGTGAGAGTAGGGGTGTGACCCCAGTGTCCCGACTGCTGGTCAGGGGTGTTGCTTAGTCGGGGTTCGGTCTGTACTCCCCAAATTCCCTCTTCTCAGTTGTTTGCAGGTGGGATGAAGTGGGGTCCCTGACTGTAAAGTGCTTTGGAGATCCTTTGAGATAAACTTTCCAGAACCCCAAACAAGAGAGTTTGCTTATGAAAAATAATTTTAAAAGTATTTTTAAATTCCTAAGTGATTAGATATACCAGAAACGTTCATATCAGGCGGCGCCCAAGACTTCATTCTGCTCTGGTGAGTAAATCATTAACTGAACCCAGTAAATTTATCAAGGGCCACTGAGAGGACATAGTCCTGCCCTTCAGATCAGCAGGAAGAGACGGAGAGAGAGAGATGGCAGAGTTTAGGAGCTTAGTGCTCAGCCCTGGTGAGTTTTCTCTTGTTCTACCTGTCAGAGTGTCGGTAAGGGAGTCACTGAGGGTCTCTTCTCTGTCACAGAGCACAGCAGCAGCTGGAGAAGTGTCTTCCTGTCTGCTGAGAGTGTGTTCTGTCTGTCAGACACACGGGGTCTGAACAAGGAGAGAGACCGGAACTGTTTTACTTTCACTTTCTCTTCTCAGCGATCAGAGATCGGTTCTGTCAACTCAAGCTGTTTGAAATTCACTAAATATAAGGTGTTTATTAAAGGTAGAATGATTGATGTAAAGCCTGACTGTGTGCTGATGGTATTGGATTCACACTGTTAGTATTCATGATGCTCAGACACGCTCAGATATGATCGTTTCCTGTTTGTTGCTCAGGGGCCGTGTTTATTGTACAGCTGATAATACCAGAGAGGAATCAGTACAGATGAACAACAGAGGAATTTATTTGGCCCATAATTAGTAGTGATTCCAGGTTCTCGTGCAGCTGTTTCTCCTGTCCTGACTGGGTAGCTTGTTCCCTTCCTCAACCCCTCTCTGTGTACAGTAGAGTCCCATGTCCTGACTGGAGGAGCTCATCCAGCTGTGTCTGGAGAGAAGCCAGGGTATCATCTTCAACAACAGGGCTGGGCAGCTTGTTCCCCTCTCCCACCCCCCTCTGTGTACAGTAGAGCCTCCCACTCCTGATTTTAAGTCTTAGTGTTGCTTTGAGCCTCAGTGTTAATTCTGAGGAACTTTGAGGTGTCAATATCTAACTGGTCTTTAATGATGACTGACTGTCACTGAGGATGTTGAATATTTTCTTTGTACGTGGTTCCCTATCTTCACCCTGTCAGTGTGGGACACTCCCTTCAGACTAAAGAGACTCAGTTCCTCCAGCTTGTCAGTTTCACTGTTTTTGAACTAACATCATGCTAGTTCTCTTCAGTGTGGATCACAGTAGTTAGTTTCTAAGCGGTTTGAAACTATACAACACACAGATTTCCCAGCCAGGTGGCTGAGTCCCAAACATTTCTTTATGAAATGTGACATTTTAGACTCACTACTGAAGAATCAGGATGGACTGAATGATTTTACAGTTTTTTACATGTATTTTTAAAATAAGGTGGTATAAAGGTTCATTCTGAACACAGGAGTCCCATATGTGTCAGAACTGCCACTGGACACTCAGAGTGTTAGTGGGACTCTACAGGGCCCTCCTGAAGTATTGGCGCCCTTGGTAAAGATGAGCAAGGAAGACATTGGAAAAATGTCTGTGTTGTTTATCAGATGAGAGAACATCTGGAACTCCTCAGTGAGAGAGTCTGGAGAGACCCAATAGTGCTGTTCACCTGGTGGGACACACTGGGAGACACAACCATTGAGCAGCACATTGAGAGAGGAGGGAAGGAGCTCCAGTATCTGGTGGAGAAGTGTGGGAACAGGTTTCATGTTCTCAACAACAAGAACAGGGGTGACCGCACTCAGGTCACAGAGCTGCTGGAGAAGATAGAGGACATGGTGGCAGAAATGAGTGTCTTTCCTTACATGATGGACAGAAAACTTCTGCAGAAGATAGAGAAGAGGAAGTACAGTACTCTCTCTGTACAGCACACTGACACACAGCTCTCTCTCCTACATCACTGATCCTCTCTGTACGACACACTGACACACAGCTCTCTCTCCTACCTCACTGACCCTCTGTCTGTACGACACACTGACACACGGCTCTCTCTCCTACATCACTGACCCTCTGTGTGTACGACACACTGACACACAGCTCTCTCTCCTACATCACTGATCCTCTGTCTGTACGACACACTGACACACAGCTCTCTCTCCTACATCACTGATCCTCTGTCTGTACGGCACACTGACACACGGCTCTCTCTCCTACGTCACTGACCCTCTGTCTGTACGACACACTGACACACGGCTCTCTCTCCTACATCACTGACCCTCTGTCTGTACGACACACTGACACACAGCTCTCTCCTACATCACTGACCCCCTGTCTGTACGACACACTGACACACAGCTCTCTCTCCTACATCACTGACCCTCTGTGTGTATGACACACTGACACACAGCTCTCTCTCCTACATCACTGACCCTCTCTCTCAAGGTCCTGTAAGAATATTAGTGCGAGTCACGAGTTCACAACAGGAAGAGAGTTCGCTCGGATTCACTGACTGTCCCTTCTGATCCAGGATGATCCACACTTTCTCTAGGAGTGTGATTAGACTTCGATATGAAGTAAGTATTCTAAAATACAGGAAACAGAGGGATCCTGAACACGCAGAGGAACCCAGATGTCTGCACAGCGCGAGAATCACAGTGGACTCTAAACACAGTGAGCAGCATCACACCAGATAACCATAACGAGCCCATTATCATGATGATGGTGTCAAAACAGCAGTCAGGTCGTCTCAGAAGATCAGACAGCTGTATTCAACAGTTTGTAGCAACTGAGATACTGAGACAGACTCACGCCTGTCACTCTGTGGTGCTCAGCTCTTTCTTTCAACAGGTCCAGCAGCTGAGGAATATTCACCTTGGGCACCTGAGACTGGGGGCTCACTGTCTGGGATACCTGAGACTGAGGGCTCACTGTCTGGGGGAGATGAGCCTGATGAAGTTAGCAGAACCAAAGTAAGTGTTTGTACCTCCAGGAAAAGTCTTTCGGTCTCCTCCACACCTGTGACATCTCATCTCCCACACTGGAGAAACACCTGAGTCTTTACCTCCACACCTGTGACATCTCCTCTCCCACACTGGAGATGCACCTGAGTCTTTACCTCCACACCTGTGACATCTCCTCTCCCACACTGGAGAGACACCTGTATCTTTACCTCCACACCTGTGACATCTCCTCTCCCACACTGGAGACACACCTGTATCTTTACCTCCACACCTGTGACATCTCAATTCGTTTTCAGGTCCCAGGGAACGTGACTGAATTCACTCCTGAAATAAAATTTCAGAACAGGAAGGAAACCTACAGGTACCTGATATTTTGGTCTTTTTTGCCGTCCTTTGCTTAACAAGCAAAAATTAGATTAAAACATAGGAAGTCCTGAACATCACTAAAAGGCATATTTTGAGGCCGAAAGACCTTCAGGACCAACAGAATTCCAAAACACACTGCTCGATGTTACATACAGACCCGTTGTTTGTCTCGTTATTTTAAATGCACAGTTTCCTGTGGTCCCAGTGAGGAGCTGCCAGATGTCTGTTCTGCTCACTTGCACGACAGCGGTCTAGGTAAACTCCATTTCCCACAAGGCCACTGGTCTACTTCCTGTGCCACTCCTCCCTCTTGACTCGCTAAGCTGCCCGTCAATCATAATGTCATCCCGGTCCAGCCAAGTATCTTGCGGTATCTCAGCGGAAGCGCTCAGTTGCTATGGTAGTGGACTCGCAGTTTATCTGAATAAAAGTCAGCAGAAGGGATTTTCACAGTCACATCTTTTTCCAGAGACTCGCTCTCCTGCAACCTGACAGCTTCACGGAGAAATGACACTAAAATAGATACATTGCTTCAGTCTCGCCCATCACTACGGTCTCCTGTGTACTTTCACACGAGACTGAAACTTAAACACTCGGAGCACTCATATCACGTATCATTAGTCCTTAAAACAATAACGAGAGGAATTCAGTAGCTTCTTCTTAGCTAAGGAAGAGGTGTGAGTGGGGCCAGCAGGGGGCGCTCACCCTGCGGTCTATGTGGGTCCTAATGCCCAAGTATAATGACGGGGACACTGGACTGTAAACAGGCGCCGTCCTGCGGATGAGACGTAAAACCGAGGTCCTGACTCTCCGTGGTCATTAAAAATCCCAGGGTGTTTCTCGAAAAGAGTAGGGGTGAAACCCCACTGTCCTGGCCAAATTTCCCATTGGCCCTTACCAATCATGGCCTCCTAATAATTCCCATGAATCTATGAATTGGCTACATTACATCACTCTGCTCTCCTCCCCACTGAGAGCTGATGTGTGGTGAGCGTTCTGGCGCACTATGGCTGCCGTCGCATCATCCAGGTGGGGCTGCACATTGGTGGTGGTGGAGGGGAGTCCCCATTACCTGTAAAGTGCTTTGAGTGGAGTGTCCAGAAAAGCGCTATATAAGTGTAAGCAATAATAATAATAATAATAATAATTAATAAGGATAAACATGCCAGACTGCAGTAGGGAAGTGTGGAACCTCAATATTTCTGTGTCTCCAGTGTCAGTGCTGTGTCTTTGTCACACAGTCCTGCCCCAGTTCTCTCTTTGTGTCACTGTACTGCAAGCGTAGAATTTCTTTATTTTGTCTTCAGTGTCAATTCCCTGATGTCTGTGGTGTCCCCTGTCTCTGTGGAGTGTTGAAAGTGTGGTGTCCTCTGTCTCTGTGCAGTGTGTTGACAGTGTGCTGTCCTGTGCAGGTATCTCTGCCCGTCCGCGGGTCAGTTCTGGTGCCGTGTCACTGGGCTGGTGTTTGTGATGGCGTCGGGGGGCGAACTGGAGTATCAGACCACACACTGGGACATGGCGCTCCTGTCCCCCACTGGCCAGCTTCCTGCAGGACCCCTGTTTGACATACACTGCCCCCAGGGGGCGCTGACGGAACTGCAGCTACCTCACTGCGAGATCGATGGCCGTGAGTCTCAGGCGATGTTAACAGTTTCTGTATTGACAGTGAGTACAGCTTCAGCTCAGCTACAGCAGGAGACTCTACCCTCTACCACTGAGTCTGGTGACAATTTGCCCTCTGTGTAACAGTGTGAATGAAGATGAGGTTGCTTCTGGGATATGCTGGACTCATCCTTTTCTCCAGCTTCTGGAATCTGTTCCAATCCATTACTGAACCTCAATCCCAGGGCTTCATTACTGGCCCTTAATTAATCTCAGTTAAAGGCTTCATTACTTTAATTCAGTTATTCATGGCCACCGAAGTCCATGTCACATCGTTAACAGAAATAATCAGTGATCTTCAGCCCTAAGTGTCGTGTCATGTCACTAGGTTGAAAGATGAGCTGGAATGGAAGTCAATGAGGAGCAGAGCTGGCTCTTGTGAGCCTCTCCATTCCGGCAGTCCTCTACTGTGGACGTGACTGATTGTCGAATCACACTGGAGCCAACGTACTCAGGTTTAACCAAGACAAGCTCCTCCAGCATTGAGTTGATGGTCTCTGGTTTACAAACCCATCTCACTGACCCGGCACTTGAGGCCTAACTGGCAAATACTAACCAAGGTGGTCCAACTCCACAAAGGTGCTGCACCCACTGCTCTGAGCCCAAAGTTTTATAGCTGAGAGGGATGAGTCCTTGGAACAAACAGGGAACAGCTGGGGTGGAGTCTAGGGGTGTAACTGAATCGTGGGGCTCTCCTACTGGACTGGAAGCTGTGAAGATGAGCCCAGTCTTACAACAAACAGCCAAAAGGATCATGACTGTCTCAGTGTCTTCCTGTAGGCAGGAGTGACTTCCTGTCGGTGGCCCATGTGAGCTGTGGTAATCTTGAGGTGCTGTCGCCCCTGGAGGTGACACAGACCCATGTGAGGGTGTCCATCGCTGGCCTGTCCCTGTGGGGCCTCGTGAAGAGCGTGTTCAGATTCAATGTCAAGGGACAGGTGCTGCTGTTCCTGCGGCCGGGGGATGGCGTGGACCTGCTGCCCAAGATGAATGTGTTTGTGCTCCCTGAGAACGTACTTCTCAGCCAGGTACAGGGGACTTCCTGTCTCTGTCTGTCTATCTCCCCAACACTTCCTGTGTCTCTGCCTGTCTACCTCTCCAGCACTTCCTGTCTCTCTGTCTGTCTACCTCTCCAGCACTTCCTGTCCCTCTATCTGTCTCTCCAGCACTTCCTGTCTCTGTCCGTCTGTTTCTCCAGCACGACGTCGTGGCATGTTTCTGTTCCCCCGTTCCCAGCAGTGTCACCCTGTCCTCTCCTCTCCTCCACAGGTCACCGAGCAGCAGGACTGCAGGAGCTCCCTCATTCAGACGAGCTCAACCTGTAAACTGACACCGAAAGCGACGTACAGAGTGTCCAGCAGCAGCAAGAAGACTGAGATAATCCAGCCTGAGGTAATGGTTCGCCTGTGACACAGACGGAGATCACTGGCCTTTATGACCCAAACTGTTAAGAGAGCATGAGGGAGAGACTGAAAGATCTAGAGAGAGAGAAGCAGGAAAGACTCGGGTCATGAAAGGGTGATCTGAGTATCATCAGTATCATCAGAACAATGAAACAGGTGGACCCATCCAGCAGATACACAGAGAAAGGAAGGGGCCCGAGTACTGACCCATGAAGAACACCAGGGGGGGAGAAGGCCAGAGCCTCACCAGGACACTTGGAAAGAGCAGTTCAAGGGACAAGAAGAGAACCAGCCAAGAGCAGCACCTGAAATACCCAGGACAGGAAGAGGATGTGGCCAGTCATGTCAGAGATCAAGGAGAATCAGGATAGTGGAGAGAGAAGCAGAAAGCAGAGTCACAGAGTCTGTAGAGGGAGTCCAGCTGACTTCATGCTCAAAAAGGATTTGCCTGCGTGACAGACTGCTAGCTCTTTAACACAGCGTTACTGTTGTTCTTCCAGTCCGAGTGCTTTTACTGCAGTTATGGCCCGAATTTCCACCCTACGTTCGAGGTGTTCCTGGCCCACGGTGCGAGGAGTCTGGACCTGGTGTTGCTGAAATGCGCCACAAAGGACGGAGAAAAGAGGGTGTGGAGGCGCTTTGTGCAGCTGCCAGGTAACAGATCTACTGAGAACATGGTGGGTTAGAGGTCAGTATGGCCTGCTAGTGAGTATGACAATCATGCCAGGCAATAGCTGACTTGAGATGCATCTTGTGTGTCCTGTGGGTGCTGTGCTGGTCAGGGTGAACATGTCTCTGTCTCTTTCTCTCTCTGCAGTCCCTGCTGTTGAGACCAGGACCCCAAATACTTCTGCCCCTCAGAGTGAGTCCCTCTGTCCTCTTTGAGTATCTAGAGCTGGTTCCTCAGCCCTCGAGCAGCCAGTAGAAGGGTGTCTGTGTTTGTGTCAGGAATCACCAGCAGCGAAGGGTGGGAAGGAGCCTTGAATAAAGTGATCGAGGAGCTGGAAGCAGACGAGTACAAGAAGCTGAAGAACATTCTGCACCAGGAGGGGATGCCCCGGGGTAGACTTGGAGACACCGAGAAGCAGGACCTGGCCCACAGGATCGTCTCCCACTTCGGAACGGAAGTGTCTGTTCACGTCGTTCAGGAAGCCATGGCCAGAATTCCTCGGAACGACCCAGTGATACAAGGATTACTGAAGCCCTTTGTGGAGCAGCTGAGATAGAGAAGGAGCGTAAGGACACCCTGTAGGACTACAGTGTTTCACCATGAGGGAGTCACTCCTGAGGGACACACAGTCGTCCTCTCTCGGCTCACAGCAACGCCCCTGAGCCACACAGAGAGCGTGAGGAAGCTGAAGTGGAAATCTAATAAGTAAATTGATTCTTAAAAATGTAGAGAGCTTTGAAAAAAATATATTGGTGCTTTTAGATAATATATTTCAAGGATGTAACTGCTGTGCTACAGTACGTGCGGAATTTTAGAAAACAGTTCGTCAACAAAGTACACTGTTTAGGTTAGTTTAGAAGACAATGTACCAAAACAATATATGCTGTCTGGGTCATTAGAATTAGCTGAAAGTAACTGATAAGCTTTGAATAACAAATCTAGTTTTTCTTCTCTCGCTCTATGATGTAATCTGTTTTCTCTTAGAGAAAGGGGAAGTTTTAGAAGGGACCAAGTGCTGAACTTTTTTACAGCGCAACGTCTTATAAAAACCCTGTACTGCTTGTACAAATTGAGTCTCTGGTTGCACTTTGCAGGGCTCCCAAAATTGCAATATTGAAATAAAGACCTTACTCAGGTGAGAACTCTCTCTTGTGGCTTCCTTGATAGTTATATTTCCATGACAAAGGTCACACAGGCTCCTCTGAGCCTGCACTGATCCAGCCCATGAACACAGCAGAGCTGCCACTCTGTAGCCTGATGCCCTCAGAGCTCGGAGCTCAGCAAGGCTGGGAGACTGTAAGGAAACCAGGACGCTGCTGCTGTGTGTGGAGGTTGTGGACCAGCAGGTGGCGCTGTTCCCTCTGGAGCTCTGTGACACTGTGCTGTTGGAGGTGCTGCACTTCAGATGAAACTTCTGTAGCACCAAGGCGTATCATAAACATTTACCAATAATCTCTGCCCTTGAGTGAACAACAGTCCAGCTCTGCTGAGTCCAGCCCCTGGGAGTGTGTCCAAGGTGGGTTTCTCTGATGAGCATCAGGTCCTGACCCATAACACAAACCAGGGGGTCCATTTTGACATCTCCCATGACAGGAAATACTCATGTGGACCCAAGCTGGTGGGGTGACGGGTCTCCTCTGGAGTTGAGCTATAGCTGGGGGTAACCGATCAAACATCTGAAAGACGAACAGCCAATGAGAAGCCTGAAGAGCTACACCTGATGATGTCGCAGCCAATCAGCAGATGTGATCACTGGATTTGAAAAGGTACCGAACCTCCAAGAGACTGAGGGAGAAGCACCAGAAGGAGCTGCAGAACCACCTCCGCAGGATGGAGGAGGAGATCCAGACACGAGAGGAGAAGATCAGAGCGCTGGAGGAGAGGCTGAGGGAGGAGAGGGATGAGGGGAGGAGGAGAGAGCTGGAGGAGGAGCTGAGGAGAGAGAGAGGGGAGAGAGAGGCTGCAGAGAGAGATGGAGGGAGTGAGAGAGGAGCAGGAGAGGGAGAGGAGAGAGAGGAGACACACAGGAGGGAGATGGAGGAGCTCAGGCAGCACTATGAGGAAAAGGCCAGAGAGGAGGCAGAGAGACACGGAGAGACTCTCCAGCAGGTCAGTGTGTCGACAACACAGTTCACTCCAGCAGGACAGGAGCACAGTTCACTGCAGGAGGGAGATCGAGGAGCTGAGAGAGGCAGTAGAGTGACACAAAGGGACAGTAGAGAGACTCAATTCAGTTGTAGACAGATACAGTAAAGTAGTTTGGTATTTCAGTCCCCCGAAGCAGAAGAGACATACAAGAGATACAGGAGTGTGAATGAGAAGCTGAAGCAGCACAAGAGAGAAAGGCCACAGAAGATGATTGAGAGAAGGTGTTGCTCACTTAAAACATTCTCTAATCATATGAATGTATATCTTACGGATGTATTTAACCTAAATGAAATGAATTATGTTTAAAGAGAACAATAACAGCAGCTTTGCTCCATCCCAGCTTGTATCCAATCACAGCAGCCTCCCATCTGAAGCCCCTCCTTCTTCCCTCATCCCACTTCCTGTTCCTGTGGAGACTCCAACATGGTGGAGATGGTATCTTATCTCAATACTTCTCTTGAAGAAGGCTCCTTTTGCCAGCATTATTATGTAATGACATGTGATTGTTGAGTTGCCAAGTGCCTTGAACATTTACAGATGAAGGTTTTTCTATTAACTTTAGTCAACTGAATTCCAGCTTTATCATCCTCTGTTGGGAGATGAACATTACCAAGAAAAGGGACAGTACAATAGTGTTACTTTATGTGCTGCATTGAACTGTTGAGATTTAATGTATATATACAGTAATTGGAAGAAACTATTGAGATGTTTCACTGTGTATCAAACAGTATTTGTGTATAAAGATCTTTCTCCTGTTTTTATACCTTATCAGTTTAATGGACCAATATTCTTAAGAGACTCATCAGAGAGGCTGGACCAATGTCAGGGGCAGTGAGACTCTACACTGGGCACTATCTGGTGAGACAGACCAGCTCAGGGCTGTTAACCCCAGCAGTCTGTAAAGCCTGATAGAGACTCATCAGAGAAGCTGGACTCCAATGTCAGGGGCAGTGAGACTCTACACTGGGCACTATCTGGTGAGACAGACCAGCTCAGGGCTGTTAATCCCTGTTCTTCTGTCCTTGTGCTTCTCTGACCAGTCCAGACTGGGCTCATAATCATTATACACACTACACACAGGTTATACATTATTTTTGGATATATTTCTATTCAAACAATCTTGTATTTCTACCCAACTGAGGACATTTTACTGGAGTGATTACAGTGAACTACCAGGCTCATATAACTGCTGTGGGACTGGAGTACCATATAAGGTATTGTAACGCATACGGCCGCCAGCCACTGTGTAAGAGCCGGCGTACCAGAGCGGTGACATCACCGCCCTTCCCTGTGATAGCAGGACCACAGCCACTGGGCTGGGGAGAGTTCTCTCTTCGGCTCAACAAGCTGGGTCCCTGGTGAGTGACGCTGGAGTCCTGGGTTCGAGCCCCCCACGGTTTGGGGCCGACCTGATGTGCCAAGGGCGCCTGCCTGAACCCCATAGCGTTATGTTATTAATAAATATTTATATATAAACTACAGGCTCAAAGAAGCTTTGAAAAGCTGGAAGTGACATGAGAAAACAGTTCACAATAATGAAGTTCACTCACATTTAATACAGTCTCGATTTCATAAAAGAACAAGTAATAGGTTTATTCCAGGCTGAAAGAAGAAAGAAAGAAAACACAACGTTTCGGCCGTGCAGTCTTCTTCACACCTGAAACCTGTTACTTGTTTTATCTTGTATATATACATTTTTTATTTATTGTTGTTGTAATCCAGTGCTTTGAGAACCCACCTTTTAAGGTGCTATATAAAATAAAATAAAGTAGATTATTATTATAATAAAACCTGCTGTCGGGCTGAAGCGGATCGTCAGCGGCCCCGTGGTCATGGAAACCGGACCGACCGAACTGCCCGCGACTGCCCTCCCCTGCTGGTCTAATAATAATAATAATAATAATAATAATGATGACGACGCCGGCCGTCTCTTTCACCCGTGTCCACCGGTCCGGGGAGTTGGAGTCTCTCTGAGAGACGGTCTTTAACTCCGAGTCTCTCCGGGAGCGGGCCCGTCTGTGTCCACCCTCCTGTCGACAGCAGGCCGCTCTTTCCCCTCAGGAGAGGAGGAGCTGGAAGAGGAAGATGATGCAGATTCACGGCTTGGAGTTGGTTTTATTTTTATTTTATTTGTTTTTTAATGGCGGAGCTCCGGGCGACCGTTAAGAATCGAACAGCCGGCGCGCGCCGGTCCGCCGAAGCAGCGAGATCATTCAAATGTATTATTATTATTATTATTTATTATTATTATTTTATTATTATTACCCGTACAGAAGCACTCTATCTAGAAGCACTATCTCTCTGTCCTGTGTCCTAACAAACCCCACTAATCCCCCGTGTGGGAAAGAGGACCCGCTCGTCCCTCCTGTCCTGTCCCGGTGTCGCCGTCACTGGGACTGGAGCAGCCGGAGAGGAGACGCACTTCCAGAACTTTCCTTCCCGCTCGGCTCTTCCCCTCCTGAGGAAAGAGCATCTTCCCACACAAACAGCCCGTTTCTCTCGGAGACGCCCGCAGCACAGGGGGCCTTTTCCCAGGACACCAGGACTCCCCTCGTCTGCGGAAACACCCGGGAAGAGCCTCCCAGCCCACAGGAGGGGAGTCCCAGTCCTTCCCGGGATTTCCAGGACAGGAGCGGCTCCTCAGCTGGGAATAAATTTCTCTCCCTCCTCTGTGGAAGCCGTGTCCGCCAGGGAGTGGAAAGAAAAAAACGGTTTCTCGCCGTTTCGACTTTAGATCTCGAAATTATGACTTTTCTGACTCGGAATTGCGAGATATAAAGTCCCAATGACCAGAAATAAAGTTGTGATTCTGAGATTGTAAATCGCAGTTGCGAGATATAAAGTCCCAATGACCAGAAATAAAGTCGTGATTCTGAGATTGTAAGTCGCCGTTGCGAGATATAAAGTCCCAATGACCAGAAATAAAGTCGTGATTCTGAGATTGTAAGTCGCCGTTGCGGGATATAAAGTCCCAATGACCAGAAATAAAGTCGTGATTCTGAGATTGTAAGTCGCCGTTGCGAGATATAAAGTCCCAATGACCAGAAATAAAGTCTTGATTCTGAGATTGTAAGTCGCCATTGCGAGAGATAAAGTCCCAATGACCAGAAATAAAGTCGTGATTCTGAGATTGTAAGTCGCCGTTGCGGGATATAAAGTCCCAATGACCAGAAATAAAGTCGTGATTCTGAGATTGTAAGTCGCCGTTGCGGGATATAAAGTCCCAATGACCAGAAATAAAGTCGCGATTCTGAGATTGTAAGTCGCCGTTGCGAGATATAAAGTCCCAGTTGCCGGACGAGCCGGCAGCGGGTCTGGGCGCCGTAATGAACCGACGTCTTTCATCATCACGTCGGTTTTCCAGCGGCGCTTCAACGTCCTTCTGCACAAGCGAGCGGTGTGTTTCTGCAGCTGCACTCCGGCTGAAGGAGGTGAAAACGCGCTTCTCTTCCAGAAAGGTCCGTGTGTCCGAGCGAGCGGCCGGCCTGATGCGCGCAGTGTGGCTGACCGTCGCGCTGAAGCGCCTCTGTCTCTTCCTCAAGACCCCTCATGAGCAGCCCCTCGGACACCCACACCAGACACGCTGTGAGAAGGAGGCACACGCCCCCGCTGGGACTGCAGACACAGCCCGGCCGCCTCACGCCTGTCCTGGCCCACCCTGCCTGGCGCCCGCCGGAAACAGCTGCTCGCCATCTCGGCCACAACCGGCCACTTTCCCACCTCGGAGTCCCGGTCAGCGACACTGTGCTCTTCTACCGGGTGTGACACCGCCAGACCCACAGCTGGATACAAACTCACTGTTCCACTGTTACACACATATACTCTGTTACACACACATATACAATGTCAGAATTATATCCAAAAGTATTCATGATATTTATATATATATACAAAGAATACCCAAATACAAACATGATCAAAATAGAACATTATTTAAAATGAGTTTTCTTCACATGGGGCACTAAGGGCTGGTTTTCAGTGAGTCGGATCTCTTACGAGGAAGAGATCAGTGTTTCAGTGGAAAGTCCTCACTCTGTGTCCAGGAAGTATCCGGTCTTCCGCTGGGAAAGACTGTGTGGATCAGTGACTGACCTGCGGCAGTGTCTCTGTGTCTCTCTGTCACTCGGATAACATAGCCTGAGCTCCTCCTCTCTCTTTCCTGCTCCTGTCTCAGTGTCTTCAGCTCTCTCTCAGCTCCTCGATCTCCTGTCTGTTTCTCTCTCCTGTCTGTGGGCTGTGTGTGTGCGCTCTTGTGTGTCTGCGGGCTGTGTGTGTCTGCTCATTGTGTCTACAGGCTGTGTGTGTTCTCTATGTGTCTGAGGGTTATGTATTCTTGAGTGCCTTCAGGTTGTGTGTGAGACTACATTGTGACTACTGTGTGCGCTCTCGTGTGTCTGCAGGCTGTGTGCGCTCTCGTGTGTCTGCGGGCTGTGTGCGCTCTTGTGTGTGAGTCTGTGCTGCTCTGGTTTCTCCTCCCAGTAAAGCTCCTATCTGAGCTCCTACTGCAGCTCCTATCACTGTTCCTGCTGCTGCTCCTGTTGGGCCCCTCTGTTACAATTATACACATTTAGTGTGCTCTCTGAAGGCACCAGTTCTATAGGGTTTGGGCATTCAACTAGCTTTAACTAGCACAGTTTGTGCACAGGAGAAAAGATGACTGTGGATCCCAGCAAGTCAGGAAGAAGACCGGTTCGTTCCTGATGAAGCGCTAGTTCTGAATAGTGATTCAGCTGTCCACAGTTCCGACCTGTTCACGAGGCCTGCTGCTGGTTACTCTCTGGCAACCTCCACTCTAGACTCTTAGAACAAAGGAAAGTTCTGGCACTCGGACACACTGGCCGTTCCGTGGTTGTCCGGGCTGAGTCTCAGGATGGTCAGGAGGCGCTCTGCGAGAATGTCCTGCCCTTGGGAGCCTTCTGCTCCTGGAAAGTCCTCACTCTGTGTCCAGGAAGTATCCGGTCTTCCTCTCCCGCTGGGAAAGACTGTGTGGATCAGTGACTGACCTGCGGCAGTGTCTCTGTGTCTCTCTGTCACTCCGATAACACAGCCTGAGCTCCTCCTCTCTCTCTCCTGCTCCTGTCTCAGTGTCTTCAGCTCTCTCTCAGCTCCTCGATCTCCTGTCTGTTTCTCTCTCCTGTCTGTGGGCTGTGTGTGTCTGCTCATTGTGTCTGTGGGCTGTGTGTGTCTGAAGGTTGTGTCTGTGGGCTGTGTGTGTCTGAGGGTTGTGTATTCTTGAGCGCCTTCAGGTTTTATGTGAGACTACGTTGTTCCTACTGTGTGTGCTCTTGTGTGTCTGCGGGCTGTGTGTGTCTGCTCATTGTGTCTACAGGCTGTGTGTCTGAGGGTTGTGTACAGATGCAGCCATTCAAAGTGAGCGGTACAGACACGTTTAATTTTGGAACATAAACATACAGTATATAGCTGGTCTCGGTACTTTAAAGAAAAAAATACACACCAGTATTCCATTTCTCCATAAACATTTTAAGCATCGAAGTCTTTAACTAACGCGATACCGGAGTCAACAAGCATACTTTTAGAATTTGATTAAAAGGGAATATAATATGGAATCGCGTATCTCAAGAAATTAATAACGATATAATTATATTCATGTTGCAAAAGAACTGCAATGGACATAAAAACTCCCTTGCTTTTAACAGAGCGTTCCATAATTTCTAACTACGAAAATGCCAGGTGAAAGGATTTGTAAACATATTTTGTTAAAGCAAGTCAGTTTTTTCCGCAACACTTAAAAGACATTTTTCCAAGAAAGTTTAGCCTTTGTCACTAATGAAACCACTAAATAAAGACATAAATATAGAAATCTTAAGATTTGTTTTATTTAATGTTGGTAGCAGGATGAACTGTCAGAGTGTATATTTTGTCGCAGAGTTGCTGCAAGATGTTAACAGTGAAAAGGGTATTTAGAAATGAGTTATTTCAAGATGAAAATTTTCAGAATAATTGCAAATCTAGCAGGATAGAGAAAGCACAGAAAACTGGCAGTTAGATTGATCAGATTAGTATGAAAAGTCATTTAGCAAAGGGAATGAGAAGAGTGACAAACTAGTATACTTTAGATCTTTTTTTCTGAACCAGGGAAAATCTGATCATGTTTCCCTATAACAATAATAAAAAACTTTATTTGATATATCACCATTAAAGGTGTCATCTCAAAGCAATACAGTAGATGTAAAAACAGATAAAAGGACCACAGATTACAAAGTAAATGCATATAAGAAAGACAAGCAGTTAGAGGTGCTACCAAAATTAGAAAATGAAGCAGATACAGACACTAAGTCTTCTGAAAAGAAAGGTTCTGAGGTTAGATTTAAACTGGCCCTGGTGTGTGTGTGTTTGTGTCTGTCTGTCCTGTGATGGAATGGCGCTATGTCCAGGGTGTATTCTGCCTTGTGTCTGTCGCTTACTGGGATAGGCTCCAAATCCTCTGTACTGGATAAAGAGATTAGAAATGGATGGAAGTAAAGGCACTGTGTGGATGGAACTATACACAGTGTTAGAAACCCACTATGAAATGGCAGCATCTCACTGAGAATAAAACATTTTATAGTGCTGGCTTAAGGAAACAGCCTTTCCACCTCTCTTGCACATCAGTATCCATACCTAGTTATTTAAACAAATTGCCTCTAATTATAAACATCTTAATATGCTGGCTCTGTGGATCCGCATCAGCTATGTTTGCCCATTCCTTCAATTCATGTGCATCCAACACACAGTTCAATGCTAGCAACTACACAAAATCTATAATATGAGCTCTACTTGCCACTTACAATACCAACAGTACCAGCTAACTTTAGTAGTGACATTTTCATGGATCTTTTTAACAATAAAATTTACAACATCAGACTTCAGACACAATTAAACAGGCCTCAAAAAAGTCTGGTACAAACATTTTCAGCATGGAATAAACCGTTACTTTAATGGTATATACCTTAAATGGATTCATATTCTCAATAAGATTTGGTGCTCAGTAACATGACTTAGAAAATGACAGAAGACATACGTATCATGCTTATCCTTCTATTTTTCATAATCGTAAACTCCTTAAGGCAGTTACATTTTCTCTGTTCTGACCTGGAGTTACAGAGAAATTTAAATTCTAATAAGAGATTTGTAATGAGGAAAGTCATACCAATCACTCATACAGTACCAGGATTTGCAATTACAATACAAATACTTTCTTTCTGTATGTGTTTATTTTGCAGTTTGAGTCTATGGCATTCCTTTGGGGGTCTATACTCCAAGGCATGACTTTTTTATGGGAACATGACATTTTTTTAAACATATATTTTTGTGGTAGGAGGGCGCAAAACATCAGTATTTACTGCTATTAATTACTGTACGATTTATAGTTGAAATCTGAGCCTAGATATAAAGTTAGATATAAAGTTAAAATCTCGACAAAGCAATGTAGGAAATACAGAGAAAATAAATCCTTTCTGACATCTAAAATCAGTTTCGATCAAGGTCTCTAAAACGAACAAGAAAAAGAGGATTTTCGGAGGGCAATTACGCTGTGTTTATATAGGATAAGTGATTTACTGTATGAGCAATCTAATTTCTTGTTCGTTTAAAACAGTGAAATGTCAGCTGCAAAAGATCGCACCAGAAACAGCACTCTCTCTGCCTGTCATAGACGTTCAGGAAAGGCTGAATGAAGTCATGTCAAGTACAATAATTCGGTGATCAATAATAACAGTTGTAGGACAGTATATAAGGAGGATAAGGATTTTGAAGTTGACTCGAAATCTGATAGGTAACGAGTGCAAGGACTTGAAAACAGGTGTAATGCATCCCTGATAGGATTCTTGCTGTCATATTCTGAACATATTGAAGATTGCTCAGTGTGGATTTAATTTCCCCAGTGAACAGGATGTGCATTTATTAATTCTAGAAAAAAAGCCTTTCTTGATTTCTCTAGTTCTTAGTTTCTCTAGTTCCCTTTAAAATAAACTATTATTCCACAATGCAGAGTATTACATGGCCAGTATTTACACATGATATTTGTGATTTAAAGAAATTAACACAAGCAGCTTTTGGAGATTTAAGTGTTGGCTGAGTTATTGCAGGATAAAAGACTAGAGATGTTGGCAAGAGGAAGATAATTTGGGGAAAGCTGAGGAATACACTTATAACAAGAACACTTCCTAATGGGGTTAGGCATACTTTTGATGAAGATGATGAAGTTAACAGACTATATGTTTACATAGATACTGAAATAAGGATTGTATTTTAGATTATGTGTAGTTGCTGGCATTGAACTGTGTGTTGGATGCACATGAATTGAAGGAATGGGCAAACATAGCTGATGCGGATCCACAGAGCCAGCATATTAAGATGTTTATAATTAGAGGCAATTTGTTTAAATAACTAGGTATGGATACTGATGTGCAAGAGAGGTGGAAAGGCTGTTTCCTTAAGCCAGCACTATAAAATGTTTTATTCTCAGTGAGATGCTGCCATTTCATAGTGGGTTTCTAACACTGTGTATAGTTCCATCCACACAGTGCCTTTACTTCCATTTCTAATCTCTTTATCCAGTACAGAGGATTTGGAGCCTATCCCAGTAAGCAACGGACACAAGGCAGAATACACCCTGGACATAGCGCCAGTCCATCACAGGACAGACAGACACAAACACACACACACCAGGGCCAGTTTTCCCATAAACCAATTAACTTACCAGTATGTTTTGGAGTGCGAGAGGGAGTCATATCACACATATGGAGAAAAACCATGTAACCCAGAGAGAACATGTAATCCCCACACACACAGGATGGCAGGAATTGAACCTAGGACCCCAGTGCTGCAAGATAGCAATGCTAACCACTTTGCCACCATTATAAATGGATGGATATCTTAGTTATCTTTCTAGTTCACAGGTTTGCATGCATAATTTAATTTTGAAAGCCACTGAGACATCAGGTACTACTGTTGTATTTATGAAAAAGAAACAAAACAAAAAACATACTAACAACTGTGCCATCCTACTCCTTAGTTAATACATTTTATTATTCATAAACAGTTAACATTGTTAGCAAAATATTTTGAATTATATTTAACCCTATTTTTTCTTTAGTTTTGTATTTAACTTCTTATATGATAGTCAGACTTAATGTATATTTGAACAATGAAAATATATTTTTACAAGATTTTACATTAAGCACTTAAAATTAATATGGTTAATAATAGTAAACTGTAACATGCTGTAACAAGATCGGTTAAACTGCGAAGAAAATGCTTTCAGAGAAAATGTTTCAGGTGTGAAGAACATAGATCTCCAATGCAATTTCAACCAAACCTGTTCCCACACACCCTGCCCCCACTACCATTAGAATATACACAAAGCACTCAAATCTTTTGAGCTAATGATCAGGTGACCCGAGAGAGAGCGAGAGAAACACCAAGGGGTGCGGAACCAGGGAACTATTTACATGGAAAACGGGCGATCTCCCCAGACTGTCCGCCCGTTTCACTGTTACCTGGATACCTCTTTATTTAGAACTCACTAACACTGGTTTTTAGTTTAGAAGGATTCAAGTAGGGTTTTAGATGAAAGGCAGCGACCTTAATCAAGCCCAAATCATAATTGAACCCATTCAGAGCCTACATTACATTTTAGCGTTTCATTCTGAGCAGAAGACCCTCACACCTGAAGAAGGGGGAGGTGTTTTTCGCTGGAAATCTTGCCTGCTTCTACTTTACAACCGGAGTGCTGGCTGTGACGAATTAAACCGGTTTTATAGGTTTCAATCACAGACCATGTGACATGGGAGTCAGGAAACTAACACACAGCGGCACCGGATTTGATAACGCTATAAAAACGCTATAAAATAATGTGACTTGGCACAGAACAAGTTTACAGCACAGTACAATAATAAATGCTGACCATGACTTTAGAAGCATAAATTGCCTTACACTCAATTTAAACACAAGCTGTCTTTAGCCCTCTAAGCTGGTTCATACAGAAATGTAGAGATCCAAGCTCAGAACACACAGCTTCATTAGCGAATACATATGCAGGACAACTAGAGAAGACGTTTTACAGAGGATGGATTTTTAGAAACATCCCATCAGTGACATCACTGAAGTCAACTCCTAGGTACTGTAACTGTCGTGTGGATAGTTTCACAAGAATCAGACAAAGGTTTAAGCATCGCTTGTTCTAGATAAAACTGCAAAAAAAAAAACAACAACCAATAATGTACTTCTTTGCGGCTCTGTTTGCCCAAATCATATATTCACAACGTGAAATCTACAAAATAATATTAAGTAACCAAAATCCGCAATATGGAAACAGAACCTGTGTAATTGTTGATAGATGATGTACTCGTAACATTTTTTCAAGACGAACTACAACATTTAAAAAATGACTTGTATGTACTTGATATCTCTAATCAATCCAGGGGTCCCAGCACAAAACGAAACTAAAACGCATACCGTTTCGCGCTTCTTATTAGTTGCTCAAAAGTAATTTGACCGTATGAAATGCATAATATAAACCTAGAAACATATACGTGAGCAGTACTTAAGCACTGTAGTATCGGTGTTAAGACATACCTCTCAAATACTGTAAATCAAGTTAAAAATATCTCAAGACCGATTCTGGTCATAATGAAACCATGTTTCGTGTATGTTTTCTTTAAAGTACCGAGACCAGCCATATACTGTATGTTTATGTTCCAAAATTAATATCGTTTATGGCCTTCACACGCGTTGCAGTATGCTCCTATTCTTTTTATGCTCAGCTACTAAGATTTCCCTTCAGTGGTAAAATTAGATATGAATATTCAATACTTAAACGGGCACAGTTAAGACATTAAATATACATACTGTATACAGTACAGTTTGCATACGGTAATATGTTTATGTTACGCGATTAAAAAATAAATAAATAAAAATGAAAAGTCCAGCACCAGCTGGATTCAAACACACAACCTGCCAGTTGGTAGTCACGCACCTAGACCAGTAGGCTACAAGACAGCTCGCATGAACAGGCAGGCGAAACAGCCCTACACAGCCCTGTCGCAGCACACAAATTCTTTAGATACGCGATTCCATATTATATTAGCAGAAAAGCTTAAAACTACCACTTTTTCACACGCTATTTCACATGCTAGTTAAATACTTCGATGCTTAAAATCGTTAGGGAGAAATGGAATACCGGTGTGTATTTTTCCTTTAAAGTGCCGATTCCTGGAATCTGACTGGCTGACACCCCTCTGAAGTGGTTCCATAAAATCTGGTATACGGAAAAGAAAGCGTTGATAAATACAAGTGTCTTTTAATACACTCTTTGCTGTGCTCTTGAGGATCCTTGTGATATTTTAAGCTCTAGATGAATGATAGGTGTCGCATTTTAAATCATTTTCGTAGTTAGAAATTATGAAACGCCCTGTTAAAAGCAAGGAAGTTTTTATGCCTGACAAAGTATGGCTTGGACAGATTCCAAGTGCTTGTACAAATGTGCTAAAGAAATTATACTTTGAGTATACAGCTTGTCCAAAGTCATCCATTATTAATACTATTAGTAATATCTTCAGTAAAGGCTTTGATGCATAAATATTTCTGATAAAGGTAGGTTGTGTACTTTTGTCCAACTGAGCAATCTTGCTTTCATAAAATATACCAACATTTTAATGACTGATGATTAACATGCTGTAATACACAGTTCAAAATTAAAGGCTCAAATGCTGTACATGAGAGGTTAAGCTCCCCCTGGCGGTTTTACAAGGCGACGCCGGATAGTTAGCCACGTGACACACGTGAACTGCGTGATACCGCGACACGCCCACCGGGGTATGCCGCGAAATACCTCACCCATTTTGAATGGCTGCATCTGTACGTGTGCATGAGTGTCTGAGTGTGACTGCGAGTCTGCGTGCGAGTGTACGTGTGCGAGTGTCTGAGTGTGACCGAGTCTGTGTGTGCCCAAGTGTCTGAGTGTGACTGCGAGTCTGTGCCCGAGTGTACATGTGCGAGAGTGTCTGAGTGTGACTGTGAGTCTGTGCCCGAGTGTACGTGTGCGAGAGTGTCTGAGTGTGACTGCGAGTCTGTGTGCGAGTGTACGTGTGCGAGAGTGTCTGAGTGTGACTGCGAGTCTGCGGGCGAGTGTACGTGTGCGAGAGTGTCTGGGTGACTGCGAGTCTGCGTGTGCGAGTGTCTGAGTGTGACTGCGAGTGTACGTGTGCGAGTGTCTGAGTGCGACTGCGAGTCTGCGTGTGCGAGTGTCTGAGTGTGACTGCGAGTCTACGTGCACGAGAGTGTCTGAGTGTGACTGCGAGTCTGCGTGTGCGAGAGTGTCTGAGTGTGACTGCGAGTCTGCGTGCGAATGTACGTGTGCGAGTGTCTGAGTGTGACTGCGAGTGTGCGTGTGCGAGAGTGTCTGAGTGTGACTGCGAGTCTGCGTGTGCGAGAGTGTCTGAGTCTGCGGGCGAGTTTACGTATGCGAGAGTGTCTGAGTGTGACTGCGAGTCTGCGCGCGAGTGTATGTGTGCAAGTGTCTGAGGTTGACTGTGAGTCTGCGTACGAGTGTACGTGTGCGAGTGTCTGAGTGTGACTGCGAGTGTGCGTGTGCGAGAGTGTTTGAATGTGACTGCGAGTGTACGTGTGCGAGTGTCTGAGTGTGACTGCGAGTCTGCGGGCGAGTGTACGTGTGCGAGAGAGTCTGAGTGTGACTGCGAGTCTGCGTGCGAGTGTACGTGTGCGAGAGTGTCTGAGTGTCACTGCGAGTCTGTGCCCGAGTGTGCGTGTGCGAGAGTGTCTGAGTGTGACTGCGAGTGTGCGTTTGCGAGAGTGTCTGAGTGTGACTGCGAGAGTGCGTGTGCGAGTGTACGTGTGCGAGAGTGTCTGAGTGTGACTGCGAGTGTACGTGTGCGAGTGTCTGAGTGTGACTGCGAGTCTGTGCCCGAGTCTACGTGACTGCGAGTCTGTGTGCAAGTCTACTTGTGCGAGTGTACGTGTGCGCCTGAGTCTGTCTCTGAGTGTCTGCGAGTCTACATGTGTGCGAGTGTCTGAGTGTCTGCGAGTCTACATGTGTGCGAGTGTCCGAGTGTGACTGCGAGTCTGAGTGCGAGTCTACATGTGTGCGAGTGTCCGAGTGTGACTGCGAGTGTGACTGCGAGTCTACATGTGCGCGAGTGTCTGAGTGTCTGCGAGTCTACATGTGTGCGAGTGTCCGAGTGTGACTGCGAGTCTGAGTGCGAGTCTACATGTGTGCGAGTGTCCGAGTGTGACTGCGAGTCTGAGTGCGAGTGTCCGAGTGTCTGCGAGTCTACATGTGTGCGAGTGTCCGAGTGTGACTGCGAGTCTGTGTGCGCGCGCGAGTCTACGTGCCCGGGAGTGAGTCTGAGTGTGACTACGAGTCTGTGCGAGTCTACGTGTGCGAGAGTGTGCGTGTGACTGAGTCTGTGTGTGAGTCTACATATGTGCGAGAGTGCGAGTCTACATGTGTGCGAGATCAGATCGCCACCGCCAGCCATGGGGAGTCCACCGTCAGGTCTGTCCAGTCAGTGTGTCTGTATGAACCCCTCTCTCTCAGTGCAGTGTTCATGTACTGGAGTGTCCAGTCAGTGTGTCTGTGTGAACCCCTCTCTCTCTCTCTCTCTCAGTGCAGTGTTCATGTACTGGAGTGTCCAGTCAGTGTGTCTGTATGAACCCCTCTCTCTCTCAGTGCAGTGTTCATGTACTGGAGTGTCCAGTCAGTGTGTCTGTATGAACCCCTCTCTCTCTCAGTGCAGTGTTCATGTACTGGAGTGTCCAGTCAGTGTGTCTGTATGAACCCCACTCTCTCTCTCTCAGTGTTAATATGAGATGTGTCTCTCTCTCCAGCTACACCTCTCTGATCTCCATGGCCTGCCAGATCTCCTCCAGGATGAAGTTCCTGGCCTCCCTGAACTTTGTGCACCGGGACCTGGCGACCCGGAACTGCCTGGTGGGGGAGGGCGGCGCCATCAAGATCGCCGACTTCGGCATGAGCCGCAACCTGTACGCCGGCGACTGTGTGGGGGTGTTGGGGGTGACCCCATGTGTCTGTGTCCCCAGGGGAAGTTCACCACGGCCAGCGATGTGTGGGCGTTTGGGGTGACCCTCTGGGAGATGCTGAGGCTGTGTAAGGAGCAGCCCTACGCCTCCATGACAGATGAGCTGGTGATCGAGAACGCTGGAGAGTTCTTCAGAGACCAGGGCAAGCAGGTAACAGCCACACCTGGCCAGGAGTACCTGTACCTGTCTCTCTCCTGTTCAAGAGGCTTTATTAGCATGACCGATGGGTACAATCAGTGTTGCCAAAGCAAATAAAAATAATAAAATTAACATGGAACAAAACAAAAAATAGAAGTAAAATAAAACCTACAGACATGTCACAGACATTTACAACAAAGAGATATGATAAAATATTGACATATACTGTAGGCGGCTGGAGCATTATTGGGAGACAGACTCACTGTTCCTCAGGCTGTGACAGGAGATCACATACTGGGCTGCCAGATCAACTGAGTTCCCTCCTCCCTCTCCCAGTAGGATGGGGACCCGTTGTGACTCTGGCAAGTGTGGGAACTGTGGGATTAGATTTCTGAATTTCGGGAAATGTTTCTCTAATCCCAGAGTATCTGTCACAGTGCAGTAGGAAGTGCACCTCTGTCTCTATTTCTCCCCGCTGGCAGTGGGAGCACAGCCTGTCCTCTCTGGGCAGCCAGGTCTGCCTGTGTCGCCCAGTTTCTATGGCCAGGTTGTGGTCACTGAGCCTGTACTTCGTCAGGGTCTGTTTCTGTTTGTAATTTTTTATTTTGGTCAAATATTCAGCTAGTGTGTATTGTCTGTTTAGGGTTCTGTAGCATTCCAGTTTATATTGTGTTTGTGTGTGTGTGTCCCAGTGTGTGAGATATTGCTGTTTGATCTGTGCTGTGATGTGGTTGAGTCTGGGTTGTGGTGCTCTAGCAGTGCTGTCCTGAGGCTGGTTAGGATTGGTGTGGCTCAGGTCGGTGAGCCTCAGGCCCAGCTGGCTCAGGGGGCTCTGTTTTGGGCTCAGCAGGGCTTTGTGGTGGTAGGAATTTTGGTCGCTGTTTTTTAGGTGTAGCCAATACTTTAATATTCTTTTCTGTATGTTTATCAATAGTGGGTACTGGCCTTATTCGGCCCTGCACCCGTTGTTAGGAGTTTTTCTCTGCACACGGAGGATGATTCTACAGATCTCCATGTGCAGAGTTTCTGTGGGGTGTTTGTCCCATTGGGTGTAATCCTGGTCTGTGAGGGGACCCCACACTTCACTGCCATATAGGGCAATGGGTTGGATTACACTTTCAAATATTTGGAGCCAGATTCTTGTTGGTGGGCTGATGTTGAAGAGCCTCCTTCTTATTGCGTAGAAAACCCTGAGTGCCTTCTCCCTCAGTGCCTTCACTGCCAAGTCAAAACTCCCGGAAGAGCTGATGGTGAGACCGAGATATGTGTAGCTGGATGTGTGCTCCAATGTGTTGTTGTTCAGTGTGAATTTGTACCTGTTTCCCTGAGGTCTGGCTTTCTTCTGGAAAACCATAACTCTGGTCTTGTCTCTCTCTCAAGGGCAGGACTTTGTCCTCTCAGTGGCCCTGGGTTCAGTTAATGATTAACTCACCAGGGCAGAATGAAGTCTTGGACGCCGCCTGATATGAACGTTTCTGGTATATCTCATCACTTAGGAATTTAAAAATATATATAAAAATACTTTTAAAATTGTTTTTCATAAGCAAACTCTCTTGTTTGGGGTTCTGGAAAGTTGATCTAAAAGGATCTCCAAAGCACTTTACAGTCAGGGACCCCACTTCATCCCACCTGCAAACAACTGAGAAGAGGGAATTTGGGGAGTACAGACCGAACCCCGACTAAGCAGCACCCCTGACCAGCAGTCGGGTCACTGGGGTCACTGGGGTCACACCCCTGCTCTCACACACTGTAAGGACATTGTTGTTGTCATTCTGTAAATCGCTTTGAGAAGACACCTTTAAAGGTGCTATATAAAATAGTTTTTTTTTTAAATTATTACTTCAAATGAGATCTGCTGAAAATCAAGAGTCGATTTTATTGTTGGACATGTGCAGCTATATAGAATCTGTTGATGTATTAATCACTCTTGCCATTAGTAATAAATTAATTTAAAACAATGAAATATGGCTATAATCTGTTAGGTTTTGCACCAATTGAATGATTTTTGTAAAGTTCTTTTAGAACAGCATGACGTGACCTCGATAGTACTGACCTGTGACAAGACTGTGAAAGTGAAAACGTTTTTGAAGTTGATTAGATTATTCTTTATTGCCAATAGTTGGTGGAATTTGCTAATAGTACAGCAAACAACACAGATGAGTCACACATATAACATATACAGTACAAATTTACATAGAACAGAAGACAAACATTGTCACATACAGCACATATGTAAACAACTTTCCATGTTAAACAATAAATTATACAAGGAAGTCAGAGTTCAAGGTGAATTCAGAGGTCGCATGGCAGAGGGGAGGAGTCTGAGGTTGAATCAGACCGTCCTTGATTGGGAGGATCTGAAACTTGTTCCAGAAGCAAGAAGCTGAAAGAGATTATGAGGTGGGGGAGAGGGGTCGGAGATGATTTTCTGGGCACAACTGGAGGTGCAGCTTGAGTACAGAGATGAGATACTCTGGCTTCCTTGAAGAAACAGCCAGATTTGATCTTCTGATCATTTTAACTACTAAATACTCTTTTCTGTGTCCTGTCTTCTGTTGTTATTGTGTGGAAAACAGCTCCGTGCTGTTATAGACAGAACAGTGAAAACTGCCTCTGAGAAACACACAGGTAAAAACCATGTCTGATCAAGTCTGCTGCTGTCATTAACACGCATGAAAATACTATTGGTGAAAAAGAACCTAATACCTCGTCAGTGATTTTTTACATAAACATTTTTATATAAAAACAGTAAAACCAGGAACATGTTTATTAAATGTTTAATAAATTCCAAACAGTTTGATAGATCTCTGATCGCTGACAAGAGAAAGTGAAAGTAAATCAGCTCCTGTCTCTGAGCTGCTGTGTGATGGACTAAATCTAATCTCCCTGAGAGAAAACAGTTCAAGTACAGCACAGAGGATTTAAACAGACACAGGTCTGTGTGCCACTGTGTTAGTAACGCAGTACAGAGCGGAGCACAGTATGATTTTAATTCCTAACAGGACACAAGATGGTTGAATCTCTCAGTCTGATGACCAGTAAGATCAGTGAATCAGTAATACAGCATCAGTCACACTCACTGTTGGGAGGTTTAAGACCTTTACTGTTCCTCCTCTTGACAGGCAGTCTGGGCTCCTCTTCTCTCTCTCTCTCCCTTCTTTCATACTTCTGTCTCAGCTCCTCTGTCTCTCTCTGTCTCTCCTCCTCCCTCTGTCTCAGCTCCTCTCTCTCTTTCTGTCTCTCCTCCTCCCTCTGTCTCAGCTCCTCTGTCTCTCTCTGTTTCTCCTCCTCCCTCTGTCTCAGCTCCTCTGTCTCTCTGTATCAGCTCCTCTGTCTCTCCTCCTCCCTCTGTCTCAGCTCCTCTGTCTCTCTCTGTCTCTCCTCCTCCCTCTGTCTCAGCTCCTCTGTCTCTCTCTGTCTCTCCTCCTCCAACCTCTGTCTCAGCTCCTGTCTCTCTCTGTCTCTCCTCCTCCCTCTGTCTCGGCTCCTCTATCTCTCGTTCAGTGTTTATTTCTTTGATGTCAGTGGTGAAGTACAGCCCATAGTTTCCTGCCACCATGTCCTCTATCTTCTCCAGCAGCTCTGTGACCTGAGTGCGGTCGCCCCTGTTCTTGTTGTTGAGAACATGATACCTGTTCCCACACTTCTCCACCAGATACTGGAGCTTCTTCCCTTCTCTCTCAATGTGCTGCTCAATGGTTATGTCTCTCAGTGTGTCCCCCCAGGTGAACAGCACTATTGTGTGTCTCCAGACTCTCTCACTGAGAAGCTCCAGATATTTCTTCACTGATCTCCAGTCTGTGGCTGAGTCCAGATCAATCACCAGGAGGAGAGCGTGGGGTCCTGGGGGACACAGAGACACACTGCGCACAACCTCCTCTCTGACATGCTGTGGATCAGTCCTTATTATACGTGGAAAAGAGGAGTACCCTGGAGTGTCGACCACAGTGATCTGCCTCCCAGCTACTTCTCCCTCTCTCTTCACACACTCCTCAGTTACTCCCTCAGTGACAAACTCCTCTCTGCCCAGGATGGTGTTTCCTGCTGAGCTCTTCTCAGACAATCTCTGGCCCAGCAGCACGATCCTGATCTCTGAGAGACGCTGTGGTGCCTCATGGGCATCAGCCCGTCTCCTCCCTGTCAGAGAGAAAGATCACAGATTATTTACATGATAAAGTTCTCATCACATCTATCTTCACTCTTCATCCCATTGAAAATTCACGATAAAAACTTTTCTATATCTTTTCTATTGTCCCTGCCCTGTGACAGAGGAAAATCACAGATTATTGAGATTAATTTTCTGTGTATTTTCTGTGGTATACAAAAATGTTCTGTTAATGTTAGGTAATCAGACTGTATTCTTACAACATTCTTATTCTGTATTCTTGGAATTTATGTAATATATATATATATTTAACTGTTCTCTCAATAGTACATGTTTATTTTTCATCACAATTTTTTTTCTTAGAATAATTTAACCTCACTGAAAGTTTAGATTTCTCTCATCTGATAAATAGACATTTTTCCCAACTCCTTCCTTGCTCATCTTTACCAAGGGCACCAATACTTCTGGAGGGCCCTGTAGAGTCCCCCTAACACTGAGTATCCAATGGCAGTTCAGACACATATGGGACTCCTGTGTTCAGAATGAACCTTTATACCACCTTATTTTAAAAATACATGTAAAAAAACTGTAAAATCATTCAGTCTGTCCTGATTCTTCACTAGCGAATCTAAAATGTCACATTTCATAAAGACATGTTTGGGACTCAGCCACCTGGCTGGGAAATCTGTGTGTTGTATAGTTTCAAACCGCTTAGAAACTATCTACTGTGATCCACACTGAAGAGAACTAGCATGATGTTAGTTTAAAAACAGTGAAACTGACAAGCTGGAGGAACTGAGTCTCTTCAGTCTGAAGGGAGTGTCCCACACTGACAGGGTGAAGATAGTGAACCATATATATATACAAAATATTCAACATCCTCAGTGACAGTCAGTCATCATTAAAGACCAGTTAGATATTGACACCTCAGAGTTCCTCAGAATTAACACTGAAACTCAAAGCAACACTAAGACTTAAAATCAGGAGTGGGAGGCTCTACTGTACACAGAGAGAGGTGGGAGAGGGGAACAGGCTGATACCCTGGCTTCTCTCCAGACATAGCTGGGTGAGCTCCTCCAGTCAGGACAGGAGGCTCTACTGTACACAGAGAGGGGTGGGAGAGGGGAACAAGCTGCCCAGTCAGGACAGGAGAACCTGGAATCACTACTAATTATGGGCCAAATAAATTCCTCTGTTGTTCATCTGTACTGATTCCTCTCTGGTATTATCAGCTGTACAACAAACACAACCTCTGAGCAACAAACAGGAAACGATCATATCTGAGCGTGTCTGAGCATCATGAATACTAACAGTGTGAATCCAATACCATCAGCACACAGTCAGGTTTTACATCAATCATTTTACCTTAAATAAACACCTTATTAAAATATTTAGTACATTCCAAACAGCTTGAGTTGACAGTACTGATCCCTGATCTCTGACAAGAGAAAGTGAAAGTACATCAGCTCCTGTCTCTATCTCCAAGTTCAGACCCTGTGTGTCTGACAGACAGAACACACTCTCAGCAGACAGGAAGACACTTCTCCAGCTGCTGCTGTGCTCTGTGACAGAGAAGAGACCCTCAGTGACTCCCTTTATGACACTCTGACAGGCAGAACAAGAGAAAACTCACCAGGGCTGAGCGCTGAGCTCCTACACGCTGCCATCTCTCTCTCTCCTTCTCTTCCTGCTGATCTGAAGGGCAGGACTATGTCCTCTCAGTGGCCCTTGATAAAATATTTAGTGGGTTCAGTTAATGATTAACTCACCAGAGCAGAATGAAGTCTTGGGCGCCGCCTGATATGAACGTTTCTGGTATATCTCATCACTTAGGAATTTAAAAAAACTTTAAAAATTATTTTTCATAAGCAAACTCTCTTGTTTGGGGTTCTGGAAAGTTGATCTAAAAGGATCTCCAAAGCACTTTACAGTCAGGGACCCCACTTCATCCCACCTACAATCAACTGAGGAGAGGGAATTTGGGGAGTACAGTCCGAACCCCGACTAAGCAACACCCCTGACCAGCAGTCGGGACACTGGGGTCCACACCCGTCTGGATCAATGAAGTTAATGAGGCGCTGTCCCCGCCAGGGGGAGACAAGGCACCAGAAGTCAGAGGCCAGAGCTGAACTGATTCAGGAGAGAGACAGATCGGGGAAACAGCAGACCAGAGAGAGCATGAGAGCAGACAGGAGTCAGACAGTAGATAACGGACCTGAGCAGCTCATCGGCTTGTTCGCCCCTCCCCCAGCTCTGTCTGGAGAGAAGCCAGGGTATCAGGTTGTTCCCTCCTCCCACCCCTCTCTGCGTACAGACCCCCTCTTAACCGCAGATGCCTGAGCGCTGATTGACCTCCTGCAGCGTCAATCCCTCCCCCAGAACAAACACAAACCACACCGCTGCTTCTCCGTTTTTATTCATCTGTTCAGGGAGTGAAACACGCGCCGTTCCCCACCCACCCCACGATCATTTCGCTCACTGTCATCGACCGATCGATTATACAACGACAAATCATGGAGAACCGTTCCAGTTCCTCACGGTGAAGGAAGAGTAGCACCACTTCCACTCTCACTGAAATACTCTCCATCAATAAGACGCACAAGTCTCTCCGTCAATAAGATAGATAAATAAATAAGCCACGCAGGAAATCAATAAATAAACAAACAGAGCGATAAGGCGCCACGGGCGTCTCCGCCCACGAGTCCCGGACTCCCCTCTCCGAGCGGCAGCGGTCCGGGTCCGAGCTCGGGTTCGGGTCCGGCTGGCCGGTATGGGTATCGGTATCGGGCCGGACTCGAGGGCCTCTCCCGTCACGGTCGGACTCCACCCAGAAGGGGGGCGGGTCACAGGTCACAGGTCACAGGTCACAGGTCGGAGCTGGTGCTAAGGTACTGAGAGACGCCGACCAGGAGCAGCACCTCCCCGGTCTTCGTCGCCTCGGCCGCCGCCCCCTCTTCCTCCCCCGCCAGGAGGGGCGATGGCAGTGTGGGTGGGTGGGGCAACAGCAGCCCCTGCCATTCCTCCTGCCCCCCCTGCCCCTGCCCCTCGGGGGGGCAGCTGGCGGCGGGCAGCGCCGGTTCACACCCGGGCTCCTCGGAGGAGTAGATCTGGAGACACAGCGCGGCCACCAGCAGCAGGAACAGCGGTTCTGCACCTGGGGGAGAGAGAGGTCAGGGTCAGGGAGTCACGCTCGCTGGGGTTCGGGCTGCATGATATTAATAATAATAATACACTTCTATAGCTCTTTCCTGGACACTCCACTCAGAGCTCTTAACATGTCATGGGGATCCCACTACCACCACCAGTGTGCAGCTCTTTACAGGTCCTGGGGATCCCACTACCACCACCAGTGTGCAGCCCCACCTGGATGACGCCCCAGTCCTCTCCCCACACACCAGCTCTCAGTGGGGAGGAGAGCAGAGTGATGAAGCCAATTCATAGATGGGGATTATTAGGAGGCCATGACTGGTAAGGGCCAATGGGAAATTTGACCAGGACGCTGGTGTAAAACCCCTACTCTTCTCGAGAGACCCTGGGATTGTTAATGACCACAGAGAGTCAGGACCTCGGTTTGACGTCTCATCTGCAGGACGACGCCTGTTTACAGTCCAGTGTCCCCGTCACTATACTGGGGCATCAGGACCCACACAGAGCGCAGGGTGAGAGCGCCCCCTGCTGGCCCCACTCACACTCTCCCAGCAGCAGCCTCAGTGTTTTCCCAGCAGTCTTCCCTCCAGGTACTGGCCAGGCTCACACTGCTGGGCTCCAGTGGGGCTGCCAGCTGGGAGTTGCAGGGTGATAGGGCTGCTGGCCATTATGAATGCAACTTACAGAATGAACATCTGGGAATTATTCTTGGCATCATGCACTGATAACAATAGTACTACTACTAACACTAATAATACTACTGCTAACAATAGTACTACTACTAACACTACTAATACTACTGATAACAATAGTACTACTACTAACACTACTAATACTACAACTGACAACAATAGTACTACTACTAACACTACTAATACTACTGATAACACTAATAATACTAATAATACGACTGCTACTACTACTACTACTGCTGACAGCGCTAATAATACTACTAATACTACTACTGCTAATACTAATACTACTAATAATAACACTAACAATACTAATACTCTACTAATACTACTGATAACAATGATAATACCAGTAATAATACTAATACTACTACTAATAGTAATAACACTACTAATAATACTACTCATACCAGTAACAGTCTCCTTCACACAAGAACTGCACACACGGTGTACAAATCAGCTGACTGGAGAGTAATTTCCGACGGTGATAAACACAAGGAATAGAACTGACCTTGTTGGTTTCTCTAAACACTACAAGTCCTGTCAAAGACAGGATATGCTCCACTAGAATTGTTGTCTCTGACCGGTGAGAAATTTCGTTTGTTGTGCGAAGGACTCAGCAAGAAGAGATGTGTCAATTCAGGTGCAGTTGTTTATCGTAGGGAAAGCACAGATAATATGGGCTTTAATGAATTAACAGTGAAAGTGTAGCAGGGGGCCTCGTATGGACTGCGGTTGTGTCTAGTTTTTGTTATTTGCATTTAAAGATTTTGCTCGTCTTTTGCAAACAAAATCTAAGCTAAGACTTCTACATGAAACATAATGCAGGAGCAGCTGCAGCCTAGGTAGACGTGCAGAAAACCACGTTACGTTGTTATTATTTACTTTATTATTTATTATTTCTCACTGAACACTAGCGCCCCTCTATGATCACACACTCAACACACTACTGTCCCACTGTGATCACACAGTGAACACACTACTGTCCCACTGTGATCACACAGTGAACACAGTACTGTGCCACTCTGATCGAACACTGAGCACAGTACTGTGACACTGTAATTGCTCAATGCACACAGTTCTGTCCAACTGTGATCACACACCGAACACACTACTGTCCCACTGTGTTCAGACACCAAACACAGTACTGTCCTACTGGTAACACACAGAACACAGAACTGTGCCACTGTGATCACACACTGAACACAGTACTGTCCCATTTTAGTTGAAACACTAAAACACAGATATTGCTGTTTGATCTGTGCTGTGATGTGCTTGAGTCTGGGTTGTGGTGCTCTAGCAGTGCTGTCCTGAGGCTGGTTAGTGTCGGTGTGGCTCAGGTCGGTGAGCCTCAGGACCAGCTGACTCAGGGGGCTCTGTTTTGGGCTCAGCTCTTGGCTCAGCAGGGCTTTGTGGTGGTAGGAATTTTGGTCGCTGTTTTTTAGGTGTAGCCAATACTTTAATATTCTTTTCTGTATGTTTATCAATAGTGGGTACTGGCCTAATTCGGCCCTGCACCCGTTGTTAGGAGTTTTTCTCTGCACACGGAGGATGTTTCTACAGATCTCCATGTGCAGAGTTTCTGTGGGGTGTTTGTCCCATTGGGTGTAATCCTGGTCTGTGAGGGGACCCCACACTTCACTGCCGTATAGGGCAATGGGTTGGATTACACTTTCAAATATTTGGAGCCAGATTCTTGTTGGTGGGTTGATGTTGAAGAGCCTCCTTCTTATTGCGTAGAAAGCCCTGAGTGCCTTCTTCCTCAGTGTCTTCACTGCCAGGTCAAAACTCCCGGAAGAGCTGATGGTGAGACCGAGATATGTGTAGCTGGATGTGTGCTCCAATGTGTTGTTGTTCAGTGTGAATTTGTACCTGTTTCCCTGAGGTCTGGCTTTCTTCTGGAAAACCATAACTCTGGTCTTGTCCAGATTGACTGTCAGTGCCCAGGTCTGACAGTACTGCTCCAGCAGTGCCAGGTTCTGCTGCAGCCCCTGTTCTGTGGGCGACAGCAGGACCAGGTCATCTGCGTAGAGCAGGAATTTGATTTCTGTGTCGTGTAGTGTGTGACCAGGAGCTGCAGACTGCTCCAACATTCCTGCTAATTCGTTGATATAGATATTGAACAGTGTTGGGCTCAGGCTGCAGCCCTGTCTCACCCCACGGCCTTGGGTGAAGAATTTAGTCCTTTTGTTTCCAATTTTCACTGCACATTTGCTCTCTGAATACATTGATTTAATTATGTCGTACACTTTGCCCCCTATGCCACTTTGGAGTAGTTTGTAAAACAATCTCTCATACCAAATCGAATGCTTTTTTGAAATCGACAAAGCAGGCAAAACTTTTTCCTTTGTGTTTTTGGTGGACGTGTTTGTCTATCAGTGTGTGTAGGGTGTAAATGTGATCAGATGTGCGGTGATCTGGCAAGAAGCCAATCTGACTTTTACTCAGGACACTGTGTTCGGTAAGGAAGGCAAGTATTCGTGTATTTAGGATACTGCAGAATACCTTCCCCAGGTTACTGTTCACACAGATGCCCCGGTAGTTGTTGGGATCGAGTTTATCTCCACTCTTATAGATGGGCGTGATCAGTCCTTGGTTCCAGGCCTCGGGGAAACATCCAGCTGTCATGATGAGATTGAGGAGTTTGAGCAGGGCTTGTTGCAACTTTGGGCTGCTGTGTCTCAGCATCTCATTTATGACTCCATCATGGCCACAGGCTTTGCGTGGTCTGAGGGCCTGGAGTTTGTCCAGTAGCTCCTGCTCAGTGATTGGGGAGTCTTAGGGGTTTTGGTTGTCTTTGATAGCCAATTCCAAAATTTGAGTTTTTCAAAAGTGGCTTTGGTCTGATTGATTTGTATTCGGGAGATTTTCAAAGTATGTTTGCCAGATTGTTCCATTTTGGATGGCCAATTCTTCTGGTTTTGATTTGTTTGTTGTTCCACTTCTCACAGAAACAGTTCTGATTTAGTGACTCCTCAATTTCTGCAAGTTGTTTGTTTATGTACGTGTTTCTTTTCTTTTTCAGCGTGTGTTTGTAAAGTTTTACCATGTCACAGATCTGTGTTGTGTGGTTGTCTGTGTTTTTCACTTGAGACTTTTCGTAGTGCATTTCTGATGTTTTTGCACTCCGTATCAAACCACTTTTCTTTTGCTTTTGTTTTTTGGTAGTTTTTTTTAGTTGTTTTTAGCTTAGATTTTGATGCTAGTTTGTGGAATAGGTGATTTAGTTTTTGTGTGGCCAAGCTCATCCCTAGTTTGTTGGTTTGATATGGAGTGTTTAGGAATGTGTCCATCAGTGTCTGAATTTCGTCTCTCATGAACTTGTCTCTCTCTCATGTCCTGCAGGCTGACCTGTCTCTCTCCAGGTGTACCTGTTGTACAGACTGACCTGTCTCTCTCCTCTCTCCTGTCCTGTAAGCTGACCCGTCTTTTCTCTCTCCTGTCTCCTGTCCTGCAGGCTCACCCGTCTCTCTCCTGTCCTGCAGGCTCCTCGTCTCTGCGCCCCGGTGTGCAGGAGAGACGTGAGGGCCGCGTGATCGGACCTCAGCGGCTCGTGGACAAGCGGACCTGCGTCACTAACGGCGGGGAGGAGAAATGACTCTGCTGCTCGCTCGGCGTGTACGCGCGGAGGTTCTCACGTCTGTCTGTTTTAATAATCTCATGTCGCGCGCGTGCGTGTCACTGTTCACACTACAGAACAAACAGGTCGCCCCGGAACGGCGATCGATGTGAAACTGGCTGTGATCGTGGCGCCCGCAGTCGTGACGCGGCCCGGCTCCCCCCGAGCGCCGGTTCTGCGGTCGTCCACCCAGCCCGGTCCGGAAGGAGGCTGCTGGAGGCAGGGGAATGATCTGGGAGCTGGCGGGGTGTCAGAGGGGACAGGGGAGCACAGAAGGTGTTAGAAACTTTTGCTCCACCAGTTTGAGAGGGGGCAGACTGACCCCTCCAGGACCAGGACTGGACACACTGACTGACCCCTCCAGGACCAGGACTGGACACACTGACTGACCCCTCCAGGACCAGGACTGGACAGCCCTGCTGCAGACACACACACTGACCCCTCCAGGACCAGGACTGGACACACTGACTGACCCCTCCAGGACCAGAACTGGACACACTGACTGACCCCTCCAGGACCAGGACTGGACAGCCCTGCTGCAGACACACCAGGGTTTACTGGCATCTCCATCAACAACCTCTTTTGTTAGATGATTGCTGTTAGCTTTTTTTTATTTTACTATGTCTCTAGTGTAATAATGGAATTTTTTGACAGCACCTTGACAGTTTAACAGAGAGGACTGCAGACTACTGATGAACAGGGCGACATTTAAGTTTTAATTCCACATCAGTGCAAAGTCCAAAAGGACACCGGCCATCTCTCGGTGGAGGTGGGGCTTCCAGCACATACAGGGAGCGAATCCCTGAGCTCTTGGCTCAGGGGACCACAAGGGCCACCGACTGCAGAAGAGGCCTGGAAAAAAGCAGGAAACCGCTGCCGTTCGACGTGCGACACCAAGAGCACAGTAGGTTTCGGCTCTATTTTTCACAGCTCCATGGTCGCCCAGGTCAGGCGCCCCGCGTGGTAGCTGTCAGAGAGGGAAGGGCTTAGAATAAGACGACGAAGAGGAACAAAAGGGTCAAGCAGCTACAACGTACCGGTAGTGCATTAGTGCATCGCCACAGACGCGGACCTGCAGTTCTGCTCCAGTTTCGGTTACAGTAAGGTTTACGTGCAAAGACCAAATAAATGCATTTCTGCTCGTTGCCCAAACCTAAGATTTGTTGTCAAAATGAATGCTTGGTTTCAAGGCGAAACTGTTTTTAAGAGGCAGGACAATTCAGCTGAAGGGATTGATTTCTTCCTGCTATCCACTTGTTAAAGAAGAAAAATTCAGAGTTGCTCAAATTCAAGACCAGTACGTCTTCCTCTGCAACTCCACAGATGTTGACCTCCAGTTCTGCTCCTGTTTCGGTTACAGTAAGATTTACGTGCAAAGACCAAATTCAAACAGATTGTATAATGGTACATAGATATCGTTTTATAATGCACAATGTTTTATGGCTCCAGTGGAGCCTCATACCTGCTATGCCAACAATAAAAACAATGATCTTTGCACTTTTATCTGTCCAGCTGATACGGCTGTTAAGAACAGAATGTCAAAACGCAGCATTTTATCAACATGATCAAGCCACGTTGGTGCATGACTTTGAAATCATGTACAAAGGTTGTGATGTTAATCATTTAACATCTCTGTGTTAGGTTTGATTTCAGTAACGAACCCAGGCTCCAGAGCTATGTCGGACTCAGAAACCATCGAGGTGGCCACACTCGGACGCCCCTTCCAGCTGGGGATGCTGTATGACTGCCGATTCCAGGTGAGAGATTCACACTAAGGTGACCTGTCTCCAGCTGTATGACCCTGACAGACACACTGATTCCAGGTGAGAGACTCACACTGAGGTGACCTGCCACAATCGTCAGCATCGGGTTAGTTCGCCGATCGCAGCGTATTTTAGACGAAATGGATGATTATATCGCGCGGTGCCAAGACCTGATGAAAGACACGATTGCGATCCAGTTTCCAGAGATGAACCAGAAACTCCTGCAGTTTAAAGACCTGTGCGTGGAGTACAAGCTGGTCTTACAGAAATCTCTGGCACAGGCTGCTCGTACCTACAGGGGCTACAGAGTCCACCGAGCCCCGAGACTCCAATAACAATCCTGAAGGACAGCAGAGTCAAGTCAGGGGACGTCAGTCGTGTTAAAGTACAGAGCGACCACTTCCTAAACTTCCCCATTTGATAGAGCGCGGGCAGCCTTCCTTATACAGGCTGTCGCTGGAACAGGAGCCCACCGACGAGCAGCATTTCCAGCGCTTCGCGTTCAGCAGGAAAGTAGAAGAAGGGAACAATAAGGTCATCATCCTTCTGGGGGCCACGGGGGCAGGGAAGACCACCCTCATCAACGCGATGATCAATTACATCCTGGGCGTGCAGTGGGAGGACCGGTTTCGATTCAAGCTGATCCACGAGGAGACCAACCGCTCGCAGGCGGAGAGTCAGACCTCCATTGTGACGTCCTACGAGCTCCACAACCAGAAGGGATTCCTCCGCCCTTTACACGCAAAACGAGAGGCCCAACACAGATTCCAACAGGGAGGGCTCCGGGAGTGATGACGAGGAAGAGGACAAGAACAAGCTGGAGAAAATCGTCTGGACGAACCATGTGAAGCAGCTGAAGAGGTTTTTCCAAACCCTGGAGAAGACGGAGGGGAAGGACTTGGCGCTGACGAAGAAAGTCCTGGAGGAGCGCTCGGCGATGGCGAGGCTGCTGCTGCCTCAGATCTCGGCCGGGCAGATCTCGGTGAAGCTGAGCGAAATCATTAAGGCTTCCGGCAAGTTCATGTCGCCGAAGGAGATGCTCGAGAAAATCGAACTTGACTTCGAGTCGATCGAGGACCGGATCATGCAGCTGATCAGGCTGTCCTCCAATTGCCTGGCGCGGCTGGAGATCGCCCTGAAGCCCAACGCTCTGTCCACGGCCGCCTACATCGAGCTGCTCATCCGCAACGAGGAAGAGGAGGCCCGCCCGGGCTTCGAGGATCGCATCGCCGAGCTGCGCAAGATGAAACAGCACGCCGAGATCCTCGCCAAGATTGCCAACAATGAGAAACTGCTGCCGGAGGAGCGCAGGATTGTGAGGGAGAGAAACTAGAGGCTGAGGAAAATCACTCAAGATGTCAAACTGGCGAGCTCCACAGTGAAAGCCTGGACTGCAGGACACTGAACACGTTCCACACCACCCGACAACTCCTGCAGGACACTGAACATGTTCCACACCGCCCGACAACTCCTGCAGGACACTGAACACGTTCCACACCGCCCAAGAACTCCATCTTGCGTTAAATCTCGAGTAAACCAAAACACAGAATAATGTTCGGGTTTCGTAAAATAACTGTTCCTAATAGTTCAACTGAAATAAAATAACTTAGTTCTACTCAATCCCTTAGTTTTAAAATCTACAAAAATCATTTTAAATTCAAAGCTTTCCTTTCACAAGACCTCCAGCCAGTCTGATGTTGGCCTCTCTCTCATGCTGTCGGGCTAAAGCTGCCTTTCAAATCAATCGGCATCCTGCTGCGACAGATGATTTAATGTCCACAGGGGAAAGTGTGATTATAGATCATAAAGACAGCAGGACACCTCAGGGTTTGCAGACACAACAGTCAGACAAGAGAAAGAGTCGCTGCCCTTCCTGACCACATCTCCTTAGCAGAAGACCTGAACACAGATCAAACGCTTCTAAGGAACAGCCGCTTCAAGAACAGTTCTCAACACGTCAGTGTGAATTTCAAATCGCATTTTCAATGTTTTTTGTCTGGCGTCTGTACTTGGTAGATCCCTACGCCGGTGAAAAATGAAAAATACCTTTCCTCTGAGTGACCTGTCGTGCTCTATTTCTGGGTGACCTTGGACATCATCCACCTCTAACGAACGGTGTTGACTTCTGACGATTCTTCTGCACTCTCTCTCACCTGTATATAAAAGCACACTTCAGTCACCTGCAGGCGCGAGGCCCTGCTGACGAGAGACGCTCTGGTCCTCAGGTACGGGGCTGTGAAAGAGCAAGAGGCTGAAAGTGGGGCCTGCTCCTCCTCTCTCTCTCCCCCGTGTGCGCTCACAGGGTCGGTCTCTCTGAACGTGCCGAAGACGGGCGGAACTCAACACCCCTGCCTGGACGATGAGAGGAATAACAGGCAATCAAAACATTTAAGGACACCGACCGACCGACCTTGCCGAGAGCGTTCATGAGGTTTCAGACCGAAGTTCGGGAGGAAGGCGAGAGCCGCCGCTCGCCTGCGCTCGTCAGTCTCACACTCAGCACATCTCACACTCCTCCACCGCAGCAGCTAAATCCTCTCCAGCGCACTCTTTACAGTCCAGCTGCACCACGGAGAGGAGACCCAGGAACGCCTGAGGGGCGACGGAGAGGAATCCACTGTCACACACAGCAGTGACACGGGCACACGCAGTCACATGGGGACACCACAAGGGAACTCACAGCAGATGATCGCTCGACGGCATCGCAGCCGAAACACGGGGTCGAGCCCAGAGAATTTCACAAGGCACTCAAAGCCAATCAATCACTCTCTTTTCTTGAGATCACATGTTAATGGAGGTTCCAGGAGAGAACATCAGAGCAGGAACAGGATACCCCCGTCCCCACAGTGTGACTGTTCCCGCCAGAGCCCACAGACCACACTCATTCCCCAGCACAAGTCCTGAACTGGAAGACAAGAACCGGGGCAAACCAGTAAGTTACTGCTGATCACTACTTAATAAACTTCAAGGTTTAACAGACAACCTGCAGATCTCCTGTTTTCGGTTTTTATATCGTTTTTGTGAGTCACACATCCAGAACACCCTTTCATAACGCATCTGTATGCCCTGTTCTTGCATTTCTTTGGTTTAGTTTCTGCTCACTTCCCCTGGAGTGAAACACGCCTCCGAAATAAGTGTTTATAAAACTTTCATTTCTCTTTACCTGAACTCAAATAAACCTGCAAGAACACGTCATCATACAGAGCTTCAGCACAGCGTATTTCCTGTCACTTTTTTTATACCATATTACTGTATTTGAGGTGTCATCTGAACCAAAGCAAACCTCGAAAACACGTTTTTACGACATTGTCGATTTTAGCAGTGGTGATGCAAACCTCCAATATAGACGGTTTGAAAACGTCCTCTCTGTTCAGCTGAAGTGCAGCAAATGTGTCAATCTGCTTTTAGTTCATTTATTGATCAAACTGTTTCTATCAGCCCTGGATCCGACATGAGCCACAGCGAAACTGGAGCCACTTCGACACACCGGTATCCTACAATTTCATTAAAAAAACACTTGATATTTACTTCAGGAGGAGGAAATACAAATATCAGCTAAACAAGCCGGCTAGTCAAAGAAACAGCACATTTAAACCTACAAAACTACAATTTCACTCAAAATGTCAGACGCCAACTGAAATTAAAGTGGCCTTCGAGATCAGTTCAGTGAGCTCAATAATAAACTTTTACACCAACAGACCCACAATTTCACCACAAACACATGGAGCTTGTGTCTGTGAAGGTGAAGTGTGAGACGATTGTGTCATCAGGAGGGAGGGCCACAGCAGTACAGCAGAGAGAGCCATCACTGTTACCCACAAACTCTCACATCGGTCCCATGTAGAACTGCTGTATTAAACTGTCTGGTGAAGAGACGCGTCTGAGACCTCTCATGATCAGGACAGGTCACGGTAATCATGCAGAAAGTGATGGTGAATTCTCGTTTCGCCTTTCTCTTATTTCCTCATTGTCAAACATGCCAGTCTGTGTTATTGTGCGTTTTGAAAAGTGGTTGTCGATTTCTTTAAATGTTTCATACAAAAATGCTATTTGGCGAGTAACTAATTAGATATTCCCCTTGACTGAGGATGTGTACAGTCATCCATCAGGACTGGTACATTTAAAAAATGACTGGAGAGAGCGCCACCTACAGGCGAAAGGCCACATCACAGCAGCAACGTGTGAACAATAAGACTTTTACACCCAAAAACCACAATATCTCCACAACCCCATAAGCACAATGATAAAAACACTTTTACACAATTTCACCGCAAACAGCCCGAGCTCAATGATCAAGACACTTTTATACAATTTCACCACATTCCCCCCGATCACAATAATAAAAATACAGTTGTATACAATTTCACCACAAACCCCCCAAGCTCAATGATTAAGACACTTTTACACAATTTGACCACAACCCCATCGAGCACAATGATAAAAATATTATTTTACCTCAATGATAGACACTTTTACACAATTTCACCTCAAAACACCCCGAGCTCAATAATAAAAAGACACTTTTACACAACTTCACCACAAACCCCCCGAGCTCAATGACAAAGACACTGTTACACAATTTCACCACAAACCCCTCAAGCATGATGATAAACTTTTACACAATTTTACCTCAAACCCCTCGAGCTCAATGATAAAAAGTATTTTACACAATTTTACCTCGATGATAAACAGACACTTTTACACAATTTCACCTCAAACCCCTCGAGCTCAATGATAAAAAGACACTTTTACACAATTTCACCACAAATCCCTCGAGCACAATGATAAACTTTTACACAATTTTACCTCAAACCCCTTGAGCTCAATGATAAAAAGACACTTACACAATTTCACCACAAAAGCCCCGAGCACAATGATAAAAAGACACTTTTACACAATTTCACCACAACCCTCCCGAGCACAATGAAAAAAGAAACTTTTTTACAATTTCACCACAACCCCCCAGAGCACAATGAAAAGACACTTTTACACAATTTCACCACAAACACCCCGAGCACAATGATAAAAAGACACTTTTACACGATTTCACCTCAAACAGCTCGAGCTCAATAAAAGACACTTTTACACAAATTCACCACAAACCCCTGGAGCACAATAATAAACAGACACTTTTACACAATTTCACCACAAACACCCTGAGCTCAATGATCAAGACACTTTTACACAATTTCACCTCAAACCCCCCAACCTCAATGATAAAAAGACACTTTTACACAATTTTATCTTCGACACGCACATCACATTCTCTCCACTGCACATATTTCCATACCTCCTCCCTCCTCATCCAACTTCTCTGGTTCCCTTCTCTCCAGCTTCTCTCTTCTTGACTCAGCATCCCTCAACAAACTAGTTACACGCATGAAACCCACCACATCTATTTTAGATCCCATTCCCACCACTTTATTCCAGTCCTGTTCTTCTCTCTGTCTCATTGTCCTCAATATTATACATGAATCCATGAGCACTGGCGTTGTACCAACGGTCCTCAAAACTGCTGCCATTACCCCTGTGCCAAAAAAGCCTAACATGGCTCTCGACAAACTTAATTTTCACCCCATCTCCAACTGACCCTTTCTTCCTAAAAGTCTAGAACGTGCTGTCACACTCCAGTTACATCACCACCGATCATCTAATAGCTTCTGATTCTGGTTCCCTCTCTATACTCCTCCTTCTTGATCTCAGTGCTGACACTGTTGACCATGACATCTTACTTTCTCGTCCTGAGACTGTTTGGAGTTTCTGACACTGCCCTCAAATGGTTCAAATCTTACCTCACCGATTGCTGTCACTTTGTCTCTCTCAATGGGTACAGGTCTGAAATTGGTCTTGTCAAGTCTGGTGTTCCTCAGGGCTCAATACGGAGCCCCTTGCTCTTCAGCATTTACATGTTCCTACTTGGTCAGCTTTTAAGATCACATGGCCTCAGCTTTCATTTTTACGCTGATGATACTCAACTATACATCCATACCAAACCTGACACTGATGTGGCTGTCTCTATTCAATCTAATTGCATCTCCGATTTAAAACGTTAGATGACTCAAAGCGTCCTTTGTCTGACAAGACTGAAGTCATGCTTATTGGCACCCCCCATCAACTTCGTAAAGCCAGTCCTGTAACACTGTCTGTAGATGGCTCTGTACTTGAGCTTCAATCACAACTGAAAAACCTTGGAGTGATATTCTATTCTGGTTTAACATTCGACCCACATGTGCAGCATATCGTCAAAACATGTTTTTTTCAACTTAGAAATATCACTAGACTACCCCCTATGCTATCACTAACTGTGGCTGAAAAGCTGATCAACACATTTGTATTCTCTCAAATTGACTACTGTAATGGTCTACTTGCATGGGGTATCAAAATATACTCTGAACAAACTGCAGTCTGTCCAAACCTCAGCAGCCAGAATCCTGACCAGGTCTGGTGCAAGTGACCACATCACTCCTATCCTGGAGACCCTGCACTGGCATCCAGTTAAATTCTGTGTGGACTTTAAAATCCTCACACTCACCTGTAAGTGACCTCACACTCACCTGGCTTGGCACCTCAGTACCTGTCTGAACTATTATCGCCCTACTCTCTACCTCACAACCTTCGCTCTGCTAATTCTGCTCTCCTTACTGTCCCCCAAGCCCCTCTACACTCTTGGGGTGACAGGGCCTTCTCCTGTTCTGCACCCAAGCTCTGGAACTCTCTCCCCAAGGATATCAGAGAGTCACCTTCTCTAAACTCCTTCAATTCCAGACTCAAACCCTCTTCTTCAGAAAAGCCTTTACTGAACTGGTTCCATTCTTCACCCCTCTGCTCTTAATACCACCATCCAAAGTCTCCTCTGTGTATTGTAATTGTGTTTTATCTTACACAATTTCACCTCAAACCCGTCCAGCTCAATGATAAAAAGACACTCTTATATCACCACTTATCTCGGTGTTGGTGGAGGGGAGTCCTCATATCCTGTAAAGCGCGTTGAGTGGGGTGTCCAGAAAGGCGCCATATACAGATTCAGCCACGCAAATCATTACGTCATACCGCGGTACGTGATTGGCCGGCCAAAATGACCAACAGGGGCTCTCGTGGTGCGTTGGTAGGTCGTGGAAAGATTTAATCATTTGATCTCTTTACTGTGCACATTTTAATCTGCTTAGTATTGAATATTTATATGGAATTTTACCACTAAAAGGAAATTTTAGTAGCTGAGCATAAAAGGAAGAGGAGCATAACGCATCTGAAGGTCATAAACGATATTAATTTAGGAACAAACATATTATGTCTCGGTATTTTAAAG